>NW_005187591.1:1081861-1113788 GCF_000239375.1 Pundamilia nyererei
AACTGGGGCAAAAACTCGTGCAGTTTTCAGCAGGCTCTGATTTCATGACCTCAGGGACCTGCAGGGGATGTATGAGTTTGTGCTGGTGCTTGTCCATACAGGGCTCTAAAAGTATTAGCAGAATCTTAAAGTGGATCCTGATACTAATGGGGAGCCAGTGCAACTGAATTAATAACTGTAAGATATGTGAGTTCTAACATGACTTAGTCAGAAGCCTTGGAGCAGTGTTCTGAACAATCTGCAGACGGTCCAAGGAAGATTTGTTAAGACAAGCGAACAATGAATTACAATAAACCAGACATGATGAAATAAAGGCATTAATAACAGTTTGCAAGCCAGAGGGTGGCACAGTGGAATTCAACTTGGAAAGATTTCCTAAGTGATACAAGTGATAGTGAACCACAGCTTTAACATGATCATCCAAAAGGAAATGTGGGTCAAAACTCACCCCAAGGTTTCTAGAAGATTTAGTAATTGTGGCAAGAAGACCTAGAGTTTCCGTTACCTAAGGTGCAAACCATTCTTAAAGCATATCTGGATAGAAAAACACAATGGGCCAGAGCCCAGACCTCAACATTACTGAAAGAGTTCAGGTTGTGTTGAAGCATAAAGGTGATGATACCAAGTGTCCATTTTGTTATAATTGTACAAACTCTGTTTTTGCACAATATACTGAATTTCCATTTACGTTGGCCCATATTTAAATAAATCCTCTATTATCCTTTTTAATAAACTAAATATAAAGGAATAAGGGCTGGTACAAAACTTTTGCACAGTATTGTACATCCATTTTGCCTAACTGGAACAATAAGTTGAATTTTCACATTATTTCTTCTTTTTTTTTTAAACAAACATCTATTTCTGATTATTAAATCAGTTTTTGTCAGCATGAAAGATACCATTTTTCAATTTCTGCATAGATGTTCTGCCATTCCTCCAAGAGCATCTTTTTTTAGTCACTCTTTGATGGAAGAGCTGCAGTGCTCTACCCTTCTCCTTGTAACATACTTCAAGCAACATGCTTGACCATGTTATGCTGCTTCTTTAGTAATCCGTTTTTACTTTTGCTTTGAGATATTCCTCTACTGACAAGCCTTGGTCAGCTGGCTATCTTCTTGTTAAACAGCATTGTGGTATACCCACATACATTCATGGTGCCAACTATTCTCTCCTATAGCCTCATGCATTTCTCTGACCTTTTCACCTTCTGCATCACTGTTGGAACTGCATTCATATTGACGCCATTTTAACCAAAGAATTCCCAAAGCTATTTTTCATGTTCTTTAGTAGACTTCAATTTTGTGCCACAGAAAATAGTCCACACATGTCCAAATTATGCAACATCCGCTGTACTATTTGCATTTTGCTCCACTGACAACCCCTGTACCAAGTCAGAAGCGCTTGTCTGTTATTCAGAGGTAGATTCGGGAGTAGGTCAATGTCTGCAGTGTCACTTGCTGTAGATTTAGTTGGTGCAAAGTAGGAATAAACACACACACCCTCAAAAAACAAACCCCCAAAAGTCTACATTACATAATCAGCCAAGTAAATGGATGGAACATAAAGCATGGGATGGGTCCTTGATAAGTTTTACTTGAAAATGTTATTTCATTTAAATAATGTATTACAATAGCCCGTTAGGCAAGAGAAACCCCAGTTAACATTTAGAGGTAAAGACAACAAATGAGTTGCCCTTTCAAGCTGGAAGACTAGAACAACCAGCAGTCACCGATTTGCTGAGAGGAGCACCTTCATGTAACTATAGGCACAGCAATACGCTCATTGGTCTCACTGATTGGTGCTTTTTAAGTAGGAAGTGCAATTTTTTAATGCGATTCCCATCTGTACTGGCAACCAGTCCAGTGGTGAGATTACTGGCTCACTGCACTTTGGAAGACAATGGAATAGCTTAATAGCCAATGATTTAAACTTTTTCCCCACTAACAGTATCTCATAAGTAAATCTGGCAGATAAAAGCACAAAAACGTACGCGCACACAGACACAAACAAAGTGACAAAGCTGTGTTGTGGTGAATGGGCTTTATTGGCATACATATTCCTTAGTCTCTGCACTTTTAGTGAAATATAAAGATTCAGCTTCAACGTAGTAATGCAAATTTCACACACATAGGAAATAGAGTCACAAAGCACTAGTTTGATGCCATCTTCATCAAAGCACACTTGTTCTTGAAATGCCACATGGCAAAAAAAAAAATTCCTATGTGCAGGTAATGGTAGCGACCTGTAAAGTTTGCAGGTCTAAGGCACTGATTTCTGGTGTTTAGACATCCCAATTCAGATGCAGGATTTCAACAAATGAACACAATAAACAAACCGAGCTACTCTCAGCGTCATAATTGAAAATCGCACACACGCACACAGACACACACGCACACATTTCATATGCACCAGGTTATCGACGCGCCTAAGCTACTTCCACTGACAGTGAGGCTAGTCCTTCTGTTAAGAGTGATATTGAAAGCACAGGTATAGTGTTGTTGCTGGGTCCAGAGTAATGGCTTACCTGGATAATTTTGTACATCATTCAAACACTTCATCTAGACTTTGGTTTCAGGTTTCACCATGCTATATTCAGATCAGGTCTCAACGAAAGCTGGACCACTACGTCTCGGAAAAGTAAGACACACATAGAGGGAAATGTTTAATCCCTCACAAAAAGGAAAAAAAGCACCAGAGAGACTTTACTAAGTATAACATGGGAACAAGATGAACTCCAACTCAAGCCAATAACATAATGTATAAAGAAGCAAACTTTCTTTTGGCAGCAATGTTATTATTTTAGCCGTAAGATACAAATAAATTCATGGTTGTGGTTGAACTAAAGCCTAAGAAAGCTAAAGAGAATGAAAGAGAAGTGCAATGGTCAGGTAGTGGCCTACTGTGGCAGTTCTACAGGCAACAAAATTTTAAAAAGCACTAGTAGCTCTACCTTGTTATGCAACATTCTGACAAGAGGTTGTACGAGGCGCCAAGCAGTCAGTTTTCTGTGTACTCAGCGCCTATATTTAAACAACCCTCAACCTCACTACCTTTTCAAACAGTGACTTCCATATTCCAAAACAGTGATAACTCGACAGTTTTCTTTTCGTAATAACTGCAAAAATATAAGGATTGTAGTAAAAAAAACATAAAACAAAAAGCAACCCCGAGGCTAGAGTAGGGGTGCAGTAATACAATCAAACATGACAGTACTCAACACAAGGGAATCCACTGATACGCTTTGATTGAAACTAACAAACATCAACACAAACACTTAAAAATGTAAAAAAAAAAAAAAAAGGATAATAATTAACAGAGCAGAGAAACATAATAAAGTGAGTTAAATCAAGTATGGAAGAAGGATGATGGCGTGCACCCTCTTCTTTCATTGCATCCCGACTTAGGCCTCCTTTGTGCTGGCCTTCATCTTCTCCACTGTCTCCTATGTTTAAAACAGGGAAAAGAAACGTGAGCTATAGTGTCTCATTTGACATGCTGACTGAAACAGTATTTCTGGAAATCGCACGCCTTTCCCGTTAATATCAGCACTGCATTTGTTTGAAGGTGAATTTGGTGTCACCTATCGAAACTTGTACACACGATGAACCACATTTGTTTACAGTGGCACTACCAAGTATTCCTCTGGGGTGCAGAGTACACGGCTTTGCTGACTCAGTCATGGCCTCAAGCCAGATTCCTAGAGCTACCTTGCGGACATCACGGTTACATTCACGCACACAAGCAGACGCACAAGTTACAAAAACAGCAATCTGCAAAAGATTTTGTACTTTTGCAGATTGTTCTAAATACATGTGCCAATTAGTCTACTCCTACTAAACCTAATGCACTGCCTGTGAATCAAAATAAGCAAGAAACGTTAAAGGAAGATGTCAACACATAAATCTGTTAAAGGTAAAAGAAACTCAAGCATTGATGGGGTTTTTTTTTTAAGGCCATCTGCCCTACATTTCATATCAGCAACATCATTTTATGGCTCTAAATTTGAAAACATCGCTCTCCTTTGGATTTATTGTTTCACTTGTTCTGTCAGAAGCAATAAAGCTGCTGATACTGTGGCTCGCCGAGCTCTGCCAGGTTGGAACGCATCAAATATTTACAGCGACCTATTCCTCTGTCGGTTGTATTGAGCAATTTGATTTGAAAGGAACTACAGGTAATCAAGGAATATAAAAGCAGGCACGAGGCTATTGGCTCATAAAGGTTATATTTAGTGGACCTTATAACCAATTCTACAAGCAGTGGACAGTGAATGAGCTTTGGAGTGCAGTAGAACCAAGTGGGGAGAAAATCAAATATTAGGTTCTAAGGTTGGGAAAACACTTATAATTTTTTGATTTATCTTGTCTTTAACTCGACTGATATACTGTACTTTTTTTGATGGGATTTAGTTTACAGATACACACCTGGTGCTTGTTGAGCTCGGCCACACGGAGGTTCCACTCCTCCTCAGTCATCTCCACTCCAGCATCTGCTAAGTCATCCACAGCTGGCTGGTTATCTGGTCAGATTACACAACGGTTAAGTGGAATGTGTGCGTGTAAACAAACGGGATAAATGCCATTTTCAGGGTTTTTTTTACCAGTGCACGTCATGGCGGTGCAGACCCAGTTGCCGCATGCACAAACGCAGCGATTGCACTCCACCTGGGTCTCTGCTCCATCCTCATATGTTTCATCCTCCAAGGCACATTCTGCACAAAGATAAAGAACACGCTACCTAGATAAGGCCACAGATAAGACTCTAGTAGAACAATAAAAGTTTTACATTGGTACCAATTTTATGACTTTTACGAGTTGCCAGCATTTTAAAATGCTGCATCATTCATCCACCAGCATAACCACAGTGTCACATTCTTTTGGTTACTTTTGCTTAGTCACAAACACTCAGCAAAACAGCCAACGCCAACCATAAAACCTTTGTGTGTAAACTGGAGAAACTATTATGTAAAAAGAGAAAAAAAATCAAATGCCTTAACCAGGCATGAAAATCTTGATTTGCATTTGAAATTTTGCATGTGGACTAAACCCAGAGTTTACACAGCTAACAGTTAGTTCACCAAATAAACGTGTGCGTCCTTGAATCTGGTGTAGCTCCAGAGTTAAGTCAACCGCAGAGATTGGCTGCTGGAGAAATGCCCCCTCTTCCTGCGAACTTTATCCCAGATATATCAGCACCAGTCAACTGAACAGATTGAAGGGCTGAGTCTCAAAATCCTAAGAAAACAGCAGCTGCACTACTGAGCTTTCTGTGCTTCGGTCAATTTATATAGTAGATCTAATGGTGTGCTACATTATGTCAAAGTATCACTCCAAGCTCACTCTTCTCTGGTGGATTGAAGCCAGGCTTCAGGCAGTTAAGAAACTCATCAAAGCTCAGCTTCCAGTCGGCATTCTCATCGGAGAGCTCAATGAGGGCATCAACACACAGGCTCCTGGGGAACGAGAAGCACACAAACACAGAATAAATATTAGCTGTTACATACAGTAACAGTGGACCATTACAGAACCAATGCAAATGCTGTAAAAATCATTTTGATAGCTGCTTTTCTTTTTTTCTACACAGAGTGCAGGTGTTTTTGCCAATATGGTTTCCCACAAGAGGCCTGCAATAATGTTTGCTCTGGCCAAGATCAGGTTCAATGACTTGTCTTAAAATAGTGCTGCAGCACAAAGATAAGATTTTCTACGCACAAGCAGTACCATTGGAAAAATAAATATGTGAAGGCTCTCTCACCTCTTCCACTTCCACACTTTTTCGTAAACATGCAAACTTGCAGACACACTAACCGGAGCAGGTTGTTGCTCTCCTGGTCTGCATAGGACTGCAACTCCACAACTGACTCGTTGTGCTGGATGAATTTGAGCAGCTCTGAGGAGTCCAGCTGAGAATCACCACTGTCATATGACTGCAAACACACAGACTCATGTGCATGAGGATTGAACACAAAGAACTCTGTAAGAAGTCATTTGGGGTTCTGATCCACAGGCTGGGTAGGCTGTAGCGCTACATTAACATTTTTATTCATTTATTCATTTTTTTTAAATGACTAGTTGTTGTTCAAACTGATTTAGCATCCAAGCTGACTACTGTTTGACTACTGTACATGGGCTTCATATATGATGATGAAATAAGAAAATCTTGGGCATAAGTAAAGTTTTAAATCGTCCAACACAAAACCCCCCATCTTTTGCTATAATGGCATTCATGTCAAACCATGGAGAGGAAGGGGCCCTCCTCTGCAGAACAAAGTTCCTCATTAAACTGAATTATCACCACCAGCTGACTCGCTTGAAAGGTCTGTCACATGAATAATTAGACACAGTCCCAGGCAGCTTTAAAAAGCAGGCGGACTGAAAGAGGCCCGCGTGGACAAATAAACTGGGGTATTCTGTGAAAACACCGGTTTTGGAGCAGTGGTGAGCATAAAAACAGAAAAGGGTTAATTCTGCCTACCTTGAAGTATTTGAGCAGGATGTCAGAGAAGTTGGAACCCTTGACAAACCAGCCATCTGGGATAATCTCAGTTTGCAGCCACTGGATCACACGAGATCTTAACTCGTTGCGGTCAGCAGCATAGCAAACCACTGCAGGAGAGGGGATATTTCCAGAAGTCAGCAGCATGAATAAATAACCCAGTGCACCTGGTATACTGTGCATCGGTGTATTCAGGCTCAATATGTTCTTTCAGTTAGACCATAAATGTCTGCTACTGTATAGCACGTGTGTTAGTAAACTGTAACCCATCCATGTAACCATGGACTAGACCTTAATATGCCAGTACAATATCCAGTGAAAAAATTACAAATACATTCAGTTGTAAATTAATTTATATGTTTATATAACCCGCAAACTTGATAAGGATAAGTGGAAGAAAAAGGATGGGTGAATGGATGTTTATATAAGCAAAAAGAGCATGCACGCACATACACATAAACTTACCTGGACTGGCAGCAGCCTGTTCTGTTTTCTTTTCTAAAGGTGATTTGAAAAAAAAGAGAGAAAGAAACAACATTTGATACAAAACCTGGAGAACATTATTGGAGATAAACATGTCTGTCATTGAACAATTGGCCAAAGGTCTGCAAAGAGCATGCTGTGACATAATGATTTTCCCTCGCTGACCTTTCTGTCACCGATCAATGTCCAGGCTAGCCTTCTTCAAGTTCTGCATTTTGTTTTCTTTCTTTGTATCTTTCTTTCTAGTTGTACATTTTTGTTATTCCTTTGTGATTTCATTTTTATGTTTGATTTTCTTTCTGAAAATCAATGTAATTTCTTTTCTTTTCAGACTGCTGCTGGACTTCATGACACACACTGAGCACTTCTTCTCCCCGTACTTCTTTTCTCTCCTCACGTGTTTATACACCACTGCAGTATGCCACTAAATGTTTGTCTTCTCTCTGCTTTAATCTGTGTTTTTGTTCTGCCTCCCTATGCTGTCTTTTTCTTTTCTTGTCTTTGTCTTTCTCCTCATCCCCCAGCTGGTTGCAGCAGATGGCTGCCCCTCTCTGAGTTCGGTTCTGGCGGAGGTTTCTTCCTGTTAAAAGGGAGTTTTTCCTCAGGGATCTCCTTATTGTTGGGCTCTCACCAGAATATTGTAGGTTCTTTACTTTACAGTATGAAGTGCCTTGGGGAAGCTGTTTTTTTGATTTGGGGCTATATAAATAAACCTCAACTGAACTGAACCTCAGCTGAAATTAGTTTCAGAATTAGCTTTGCTTATTTATTTATTTATTTATATGTATTATTTGCATTACTTATGTTGACAAATTTGACCAAAGCATTTTAGATTATATATCACAGATTAAGGTCCAGTTAACTAAACAACTTCATGTCAGCAGGGACCAGCAGGGAAGTGAAAGTTCACTCGAGATCAGATAAGATACTAATACTAGATATATGAAGAGGTGGGTACAGGGCAGAGGTGTGATAAAAATGATAGTGCAGTGTCATGGAAGGGGACATTGTATGACTGTCAACCCAGTCACCTCATATTATCAGTTCAGTGAATGTATGCTAGTTCAGAGATCACATACTAATCAGTTTAATTGCTTACTATCAGTGCTTTCACAATTAGTCGGGTGAGCTAAATGACATTACTGAAAAGGGGCCAAATTGGCCTTTTTAGGCCTCCCATTGTCACTAGATCTCAGGGATTCACTTATACTTAAGCTTCTACTCTGTACCTGACAGTCCGGCAGAGCGATGTGGTGTCACCGCTGTTGTTCAACATCGTCATCGATGCGATAATGCGCAAAACATTCAAGGGCCGCCGCGGAGTCCAAGCCTCGACCGATCAATTTATCACCGATCTAATGTTCGCTGACGATAGCGCCATTTTTGCCGAAGACGACACCGAGGCGACTCACATCCTCTACTCCAAACCGTACGGCCTCAAGATTAACGCCGAGAAGACCAAAGTCCTGACCACCGACGGCTCACCAGCGATCGTCCACCTCGACAGTGTGCAGATCAAACAAGTCCAACAATTTAAATATCTGGGGTCCCTCGTGGAGGAGACGAAAGTGGCATCATCATTGGAGATACGCTCCAGAATTGGGCAGGCGGCAGCGTTCGCTTCCCTGTGCTGGTGCGTTTGGAAGAAGAAGAACATCTCATTGACAAAGATCCGCCTTTACCGAACCCTGATCCTGCCCATTCTACTTTACGGCGCGGAGACGTGGACAATGCTCAAACACGACCTGAGCAAGCTCAAAGTTTTCCAAATGCGTTGCCTTAGATGCATTCTCGGCGTTTCCCTTCGCAACCCTCATTCGAATGACACCATCCTCACCAGCTGCGGCAGCCAACCGACGATCGGCGACCTAATCCAGCGCCGCCGACTCCATTGGTTTGGCCACATTTGTCAAATGGACCAGAGCCGCTACCCCCATGGCCTACTCTGGTTGACCCGCCCCACCGATTGGAGGGTGCATCGAAATGCACCAAAAAAGACATGGATGAAACAAATCCAGGATGATTTAAAGGCCCTTTGACTTGACCTCGAGCAGGCAAGAACCATCGCCTTAGATTGAAAAGCGTGGAAGATAATCGTTGGTCAAGCAAGAGAACCTGCGGCACCTACAGCAGCGTACTGGTCCTCTCTAGTAATTCAGTCATGACAGGTTCCAAACTGTGTTTTCATCTTTTCATCTCTATAGCATTCTCGTGTTATCTTGGCTTCCACTGCACTCTAAACAGTCAAGTATTTCGTTTTTGAAACAAAACAGAGCTGAATAGTATCCATTAGCTGCAATAGACTGCCAGCCTGTCCATGATGTACCCCACCTTTCACCATATTACAGTGGGGATATGCTCCAGCATCCCTGAATTAGATATGTGCAAGAAAATCAATGGATGGACCACTCAGTGCTTGAATCAGTGCTTAATAGGTCAGTTGAATGAGAAACCTGATTTGCTATGTCCTATCCTATCAAAATGTTGTTTCTGTGTGTACATTTTTTAAATTGTAAAAATTAAAAAAAAAGAAAGAAAAAACCCTGAAAACCATTCAAGGCAAGAAAGATGATGATGTTAAAAAAACATTTTTTAGCAAAAAATCATTTAACAATTTTTGAAAAATACATTTTCAATGTCTAACATGAAAATTATGCAACTTCCATTTCCATTTCCAAGGACGATTGTGTGATAATTATGCCGGTTTGAACTGTTTTATCAACATTTGTTATCCGTACCCTTGCAGTTTCCGTCGTGTGCCACTTGGATCTTCAGGCCAGTCAGACAAGCATCTCTGTGGAGCTCACAGTGATTCCTGTAGGTCTTACCATTGCTGCCACATACTGACCTCTTGTGGGGCTTACAGCTCTGCAAAGAAACAAAGTGCAAAGGGAATGAATGTGAAGTGAAACCAAGGGGAGTTTGTAATCCAAATCTATTATTTGGACATATATTGCTTCCTTGCGTAAAAGCAATGACCCGACACTCACCTCTATGCACAGACAGCTGGGCTCCCCCTTCTCATTGACAGCGCACTCCCTGCCGGCCCCGCAGAACACATTAGCACACACTTTGCTCTTGGTCTGCACCTCCTGTAAGGCAAAATAAGTTTGTGATGGTTGAACACAGGGTGGCGCTGTTGTGCTTTTCAAACAGAATAGCCAATCAAGTCAAACAGGAATCTGCAAACGGGATCCAAAACACAAATATTTAACTTTCACAATAAGCCATGTGGAACCAAACTCATGTCACAGATAAAGAGATCGTTTCGCCCAATTAACTGACAAGAGTCTGTCCCCTGATGGCATCCGAGATGAAAGCTCACCGATCTTGCACTGCACTCAGTCTAGGATTTTTGTATCTGTTTCCTATCTTTTTTAGCAAGATACCAAGAATTACTTAAATCATTTTGGTAAATAAGCTCAGTTGCTTTGTGCACATAGTGGTTCATAATGTTTCATTGGAGACTCTGAGGAATCCTCAAACAACTGACTGCATTTCAATTTTATTTGTTCCTTTCTCATCAACATGATAAGCAAAAAAAGCAATATTTACGTGCTCAAACAAATGTGTCCTGGTTTATTGCTTATCTTTGTTGTTTTTTTATGTGTGTGTTAGTATCTGCACTTTTAATGAGGTCTCCAGAGCTGTCTGAATTGTTGCCCTGTCAGTGACAGTTAGACTTGGATCCAGAAGTTGGCATGAAATAAGGCAGAATACAGAAAACATGTAAGTGGGATGAGTTCCTGCTGGACCACGCTGCCTCCTCGAAAATACTCTTTTTCTTTCATCCAAATGTCTCCAGCAAATCTGTTTCAGTTAAACAGCCTTTTCTCTCACATTTAGCGTGTCTCATTCGCTCTCGTTGACACTCATGGACACACACACCGTCTCATTTGCTCGTCTTGACATCTTGTGTTTGCTCATTTTAGGGACTGCCAGCAGACTCAAGAAATGAGCTCTAGCAACCAATCAGAAGACGCCAAGTGGTGCTCCAAGAGCTGGTTTATGACCCTCATTACCGCCTCCTTTCCCCATCTGTTTGTTTTTGTATGTGTGCCATTGTGTGTGCGCTTGCATTTGTTTGTGTGCGTACTCGTGTGTGTACAGGGTGTTTCCACATCTGGAGTCTGAGCTGTGTTTTCCTTTAGGCCCATTCCCATGCAGTGCAAAATCTTTTCTCCCCCCCGACTCCACTCCTGCTCCCTAAGCTGCTGTTTCCTGTAACAGCGAGACAGAAGTTGGCCTTCTTTGTGTGCCTGCACGTGAGCTGGCTTCCAACTTTGTCTCTCTGTGTATGACTGCAAGGTCTGGTATGTAGGTCAAAATGAAGGTGGGATGTTGTTACTGAACCTTCTTGAGCTCTCATGATAAAATGTAACAGGATGGATTTCAGAGCTAAAGGGATGACAGTGGGGGAGCAGTCACATGCAATCATCACAGTGTAGCAATTTTGACTCAAAACTGGTGAGAGGAATTCGGTTCTATGCATGCTTCAGAGACATATACATACACACACTTCCTATCCTAAGATGAGGTCATGGAAAAATCTTCAAAGCAACCCCCCCCCCGGCCTTGAACATGTTGGACAATTCAGTTTCTCAGACACAGATGGGCAAGAGGCCTGTTGAAACCTGCAGAAACCTCCTCTGAGAACATGAATAATAGATGGGCTCCTTAAGATGAATCTGGTACAAACACGGAGTTCTGTCTGTCCATCTCCCTCCTAGCAGAACCAGCTGAGAATATCTGACATTTAGCTAATGAATACAGAGGTAGAAGGTCCCTTTTTTTGCAGCTGATTCATGAGCTTTGTTGCCATAGTGAGAACATATACTGGCTTCTTTTGATTACAGAAGTGTCAGTCAAGTAAGCCAGATGGAAGAAAGCCTCAAAATGAGATCTCAGCAGGGCTCTTTGGACATACAGTGCTGTGAAATAAGCATTTCTCCCTTCCTGAGTTCTTTTTTCATGTTTGTCACTCTTACATATTGCAGATCATCACACCATTTTTTTCATTAGACAAAGATAACCAAAGTACAAATATACAGTACAAAGTGCAGTTTTTGAAATGATGATTTCATTTATGAAGGGAAACCAAACCTACCTGACCCTATGTGAAAAAGTAATAGTCTCTTAAACCTAATAACAGGTTGTGCCACCCTTCACAGCAAAAACTGCAATCAAGTGTTTGTGATAACTGGCAATGAGTCTTTCACATCACTGTGGAAAACTTTGGTCCACTCTTCTCTGCAGATCTGTTTTAAACAGATAATTCATGCTCGAAAACGGATTCAAGTCTAATTCCAGTCCCAACGCTGACTAGGCCACTACAAATTTTTTTTTGAGTTTTTGCTGCCAGCGGTGGCACAACCAGTTATTAGGTTTATGGAGCATTTACATTTCTTTCACACAGGGCCAGATAACCTTTTTTTCTCCCCTTAATAAAGTAAATCATCATTTAAAAATGGTATCTTGTATCTTCTTAGGTTATCTTTGTCAAATATTAAAATCTCTTTGATTATCTGAAACATGTAAGTATGCCAAATATGCGATAAAATAAGAAATCATGAACAGGGCAAATACAGCACTGTAAAAGAAAATAACAGATGAAATAGTCTCTTCGTGTGTTCTTGGGATGCCACAAACTCAGTGCATAAACCATGCATGGACAATGCAGAGGGATAAATAAAAACTACACATAGCAAATGTCAGAGACATATGGTCACATTTCATGCGTCTAAGAGGAGAAAAATTAGTAGACTTTTAAATCCCCAAATATTGGTGTCAGCTTTACTCCTACAGGGAGTTATTTGGAGTATTATTTCTGCATGCTATTCTATATGCTGTTACAACATAAAAGCATAAAAGCTTAATTTTATTTACTTGAGTGTTAGTAGCCTGAAAATATGAGAAGTTTTTTTTTAATCATTGTTGTTATCACTATTTTACTTTATTTGGTAAAGAGCTTCCCATGTTTCCCCTCTTTGAATCTTTATGTAGTCCCAAGTTCATACGCTGAGATTGATATCAATGTTTTTATTCAAGTGGGTATCACTTTCTGTTTACACATTGTAGGGACTTGGCATCAACCTCACCATAACTAAAAGGCACTCATTAACACAGTCACCAGCAGAGCAGACATAAAATAAGACATGCCACAAAGTCAGCACAAACAAAAACACACCCATTATGCATGTCCCAGATAAATTATTATTTTTAATTTACTGACAACAACTGCCTTCTTTCCCATTTAAAACCAATCAGTGTTCTCATAAGAGACTGGTGAATCATACCAGAGTCCTTCATACAAAGAGCTTCCCTAAGCTCATTACAGTCAATACGGACACATTTCACAGCTCACGACACTAATCTCTTGCCCCGCGTTTCACATGTTTTCTATTTCAGTGTTTTAGTCACGAGGCTGAAACGACTTAAAGGTTTCTAAAAGACTTTTTTTTTTCTCCAAAAACTCTTTGCATCATTTCCATCTTTTTATATCAGCGTGGCAACTCTCATTTCAAGTCTTGCTTTCATTTCTGCTATTCTTTAGTTCTTTCTCTTGTCATCTCATCTCTAGCACCATGCCCTTTTACAGATGCAAGACACGTGTCTGTGAACGAAGGCCAGCCTTGAAGAGCTAGATGGAAATCAGAGGACGAAAATAAGAGAATAGTAAGAGTCTGAATAAAAGGAGAAAGTTGTGAGGACAGTCTGAATATTAAGAAAGAGGTGGGTAGTGAAGAAGAGGAGGGGGGCATACGAGCATGTTATATGGCTCGTTGATGAGGCGGACTTGAGTTAAAGTGGAACACATCCTTGCTTTAGAGAACAAAATGCCCTTTTATCTTTTATCCAATGAAGACAACAGTGAAAAGGCACACTAACTAAAGGCACCTAAAGGCACCTTGCACAACACATAAAAAGCATCAGAACATCTGCTCTGCCTTTGCACGCCTTTCTTATCTCTGTGTCCTCAAAGACTCAAAACAGTACAAGCAGCAGCATATTTGTCTGTATTTGCATGCTCAGTGTGTGTACCTTCAAATATCTTGGAGATGTTCCACTAATCGAACAAGCCGATCAATGCCTCTCTACTGTTGATGTCATTTACAGCCACCGTGAGCACTTCCCATATTGCACCCTGCCCCTTATTAGCATAGAAAACATTAACCTAGAGATTGCACTGAAGTCCCTGCCATAGATATGCCTACAACAGTGAAGAGAATAATGGAAGCAACTGCAAAAAGGCAGTAAGTGCAATAAATACAGAGTGTGGCATTTCTAATAATACTAAAAGATTAGTTTCATCTGTTTGATTGGATTAGTTTTGGACACAATAAATCTAATTCAATAGAATCCAATACAACGAGTCTGCAGTTCGACTGTTTTCACATAGAGCTTCTTTTGCCTGTCTGCTGTGTTCGAGAGGTGTTGATTCAGCGCTACTTTCACTGTGTAGGCTGTACTTTCTGGTGCTGTTCATTCGTACTGCATTATAAAAAGGTACAGGGTAGATCAGCTTGAGCTGCTTCAACATCTGTATGACACATAGAGTTTCATCGATATCTGAATGTGAAAGGCTCGAAAAGGCTTTTCAAGAAGTTTGGATTTAATGCACGGGTGTAAGAGACACCGCACTGTAAATGATGCAGGCTGGGCCACTTGAAATATTGAAATGCTGAATAACAATGAAGGAACTGCAGCACACTGTTACACATGCTGCTGTCGTACTGAGACACCAATAAGGCTTCGGTTTGTGAGGAAGCAGAGGAAATATTTACAGTGATATTGAAATCTAATCTAAGTATGCACACAGTTGTCTGTTCAATTTACTGCTTATAAAAAGCATCTATTTCTCCATATTTACATAACAAACTGGCAAATTTGAAGAAAAATGAAAACTATCACAAGCAAAAAAAAGAAAGACTACTGAAATGAGAAAAATAACAAGTAAATTATTTTCATTTGATTAAAAAAATTAGCTTTTTCAAAAACATGTCACGTCCTTGCACAGAGTTGGTTGAGAAAGGTTATATAAAAAGTCTTACATTTGAATATAGGAGTGAAGGAAAAGTTCTACACTTTAGAGGAAAAGGTATATTTTTTTTTGAGAAACTGAGAAGAGCGAGGCTAGTACCAGTCACACAGGCCTACAGAACAATTAGCGTCCTCTGGCCACTAGATAATAATATCTATTCCCAGACCAACTGGAGGTTTCTGGCAGTCAAAACATTGCAATCGCCCTTAGTCTACATGGAATACAGTCACTTGTCTGCCAGCACTCACCAACTGCTTGCCGAGCAGGAGTGAAAATATGACAAGTGTAATCCAAAATGTACACAAAGTTAAAATTGTGCTGTTCGAAATGTGTTGGCTGCAGTGCGAATGTTGAAGGTGAACATTCTCCGTTTCCAGCTGTCTGTCTTTCCTTCAAAGTAATCTGCTAGTGACCAAAGCAATCACAGGGATCTTTTTAATGCAGCACCGTCTTTGTGACCTATTTCACCCAGCGACAGTCAGGAATGCACATTCTTGCCTAGTGACTGGAGATTGCTGGGGGTCAGAATCTGAGGCCTAAGCTACAAAAAGCTAGGCTGTTGACTGCAGCTTCAGAAGTGCTTCAGAGACAGTGGTTTCTCCTTTCATATAACTCCCTCCAAGGAGGTGCATAAGTCTATTTAAACAAATGCTGACGTGGAGGAGATGTGCACTAAAACGTGATTTTACTTCGAGCGAGGCAATAACAGTGACAGATAGAGACAGTCAGCATGACAGATGGACAGACAAATGCATGGACGCCCCCCCCCCCATTACCTCTAAATGCAACCGAGTGTTTTACAAGAGATTCTATGTAACAATGAGGTGAAAAATGAAAGAAACACAAGACTGAAAGGCAGGTAATGTAGACAAGAGACATAATCAGGAGAATGAGAAGGTAAGAGGGGTTCATTCCCGAGCCATGTAGTGCCTCAGCTGGAACCCGACCCAGTTTGCCTTGAGCCAAAATCTCCTCAGTATTTGGGTCATAAAGGTGGCCCTGCTCTTCCCCTCTCCAGCGTTTTCCCCATGGTGTCCCTCCAGCGCTAGATTGTCTAACACTCTTCAGCTCCATCAGACATGAGTCCATGCCAGGAGCAGACAGAACAGGGAGGGCTCAAAATTGAGCAACTTGTTTCCCCTTAACTTCTAATCAGAAGAGAAGTGGAGGGCAGCCAAAGAAGAAAACCACTTACCCGATACACTGCAAGCTAACTGCGATCCAGTTTACTCCCTTAAGGAATTTTAACGAGATGATGGGAAGAAATATAATTTTTTTTTGGTTTTGAGTCATTACAGAAAGCTGTCTCTTTTGCCTTCAATAATTCACATTGCTCCATTCTCAGACTCTGTTGCCTTTCCCCCCCTCTGTGAATCTGTGTCTTCATTTATATCAAATCAGTTTCAGTCTCATTTCTTCTGTACTTGACAGCCTCGTGAGATCAGATGTACAGTAAAGCCTCCACTCAGAAACAGGCAGTCAGCCCATCAAAAAGACACGATCGACTGCCATGCTTCCTTTTGGCTCAAATATCTGCTTAGTATTTCATGGATTACATGACAAGTGATCGCCAGCAGTTGAGAGCAGTATGTGTCCTTGAAATAATGAGGCCAAAGAAGAACTAATTTGAGCGGTTTATAAGAGCACTAGGGGTGGTCTCAAATGTTCTCTGAGGGACCAGGTCCGAGATTAAATCTTCAGAAACAAAAGGGCTCAGAGTAACGACCAGTTTACAGAGTTCTGCCTGTTATTCTCGTCCCTGTTTCTTATTCAGTGTAAAAGGAATGCACCAATGGATGGGATGATGTCACCCCAGTCTGCAGCCTGTTATTTTACACCCAGCAGCCCCATTGTTCAAAAGCTGAAATGCAGCAACTAAACTGAAAAGAGACATGGGGGAAAAAAGAAGAAATAGAAGAGGGAGATAACAGAAATACACGGTAAGATAAGTGTAGCAGAGAAACAGAGAGAGTGAGAAAATGGAGAAAACAAGAAGTACAAGACTAAAGAAAAGCAGGAAATAAGTCACCGTCTGGGCAGAGCAACATCTGCTAGCAGTTAAAACATCACCAGAGAACACAAAATGCTGTGAACGCAGCACCGCCCCAGGCCCGCCCTCCCCTGTTCACCCCGCTGTCACTCTGCTCGGACAAAAACGTCCCCTGTCCTCACTACCTGCTTTATCTTAACCTCTAGTCAAGTTTTCTTTCTTATCATCATTTTCAATAATTTCTCATCTATTTTGCCTTTAATTTTTTAATCCCTTTCTTTGACTCTTTACAGATAATCTTGCTCATTTCCCCTTATCCTTTTAAACTTTCTCTCTTTGCTCACTTTGTCACCTTTCTTTCCCCTCTGAACCACCCCCCACCCCCCTCTGTTCTCTGCATTTTTCCACCACGAGGAAGGGCAAGTGAGGGGGATGGGGAGGGTGGGCCAATGCAGGCTCACACTAAGGCTAGGGGAATGAGGAGACTCCCTGCCCTCCTCTCTGCTCCCTCTTTGAGGCCAGTGTAGGGGCTAATGTCGAACGCTTTTGTACAAGGGAAAGTCCAATTAGAGACTGCAAGATGTATTTAGTGTGTGTAGACATTTCAAACCTGTTGTGAGATCAGACCTTCATTATATTTAAACAACTGTATTTTGCCTTCCTTTTAATCAAAACCTTTCAAAGTATGTCAGGATACAGCGAGAAAAGAAACAATCAAAATGTTATCTGATTCACAGAAAGTAAGTCAACTGTTTCATTAAGGCACTGTGGCCACTGTATCAGGCGCATGTGTTCACTAGGGGTGCAACGATACTCGTATCGATATTGAACCGTTCGATACAGTGCTTTCGGTTCGGTAGCATATGTATCGAACAATACAAAATTTTTAATTTATTTTATCAACTTTTCTTCTGACGATGCTGTCTGTGTTGAGAGCTCAGTGGATCTGCGTTCGACTACTCCGCCTAGGCTGCACTGTCGAGCGCAGATCCACTGAGCGCAGCACAAGCTAGCAAGACAGAAGCTAAGCTCCTTGCAACATGGCAAATTGAACCTCCCCCACCCTCATTCAGATCTGGCCTTTGGAACTATTTTGATCTTCATGTGAAGTATGACCCTGATGGTAAGGGCATCATGGACAAAAGTAAAACAGTATGTCGGATGTGCCACGCAATGCTCAATTACGTGGGTGGGAACTACTGCATTAGCGCAGTTAGCTCGTTAACGTGTTGACGTCGTCCAGCCCCACGCACGGGGCGATCCGCGGTAGCTCGTTAACGGAGATTTGCCGTGTTGTGGTGTTAATGTCATTTCAGATTAACACTGACAGCACTAGTGGGAACACAACGAATATGACTGCACATTTACGCCGACATCATCCTAGTGCAAAGACAAGTGGAAGCAGACAAAAACAACAAGCACGCATGCTACAAACTTTACCCGAGTCATTTAGACAGCCGTTAGCACATGATTCTCCTTATGGGGACCTGATATGTTTAATATCTGTCAGTGCGCCCCAGGGCAGCTGTACCTACAATGTAGCTTGCCATCACCAGTGTGTGAATGTGTGTGTGAATGGGTGAATGACTGAATGTAGTGTGAAGCGCTTTGGGGTCCTTAAGGACTGAGTAAAGCGCTATACAAATGCAGGCCATTTACCAATATGCTGCTGAGAATATAGCCCAGAAGAAGCGTATAGTATAGCTTTTATTTTGGAAAGAGCCATTTCTCTGTAATAAACTCTCTTTTCCAAAGATGAGTGATTCCTCAATCAGATAGAATTATTATTTTATCCCTGTGTTGTTTCAGCAACATTAAATTTAAAAACTGTACGTTTGAGTTAAAATATATAGAATAGAATAGAATAGAATTCAACTTTATTGTCATTGCACATGCACAGGTACAGGGCAACGAAATGCAGTTTGCATCCATCCAGAAGTGCTTTAGTGATATAGATATATTACAATATATATTAGCAATAATATAGATATGTGAGTATCTATATTAGTGCACCCCTAGTGTTCACGTGTTCCTTGTTAGCACAGATATTCATTCAGCCAATCATATGGAAGCAAACTGACATATTTAGGCAGGTAGACGTGGTCAAGACAAGCTGCGGAAGCTACAACTAATTATTAGAATGGAGGAGAACGGTGACTTAAGTGACCCAGACTGGTCTCGGGATTTCAAAAACTGTCAAACTTCTGGGATTTTCCAGCACAACCATCTCTAGGGTTTAGAGAGAATGGTCTGAAAACAGAAAATCTCCAGTGAGCAGCAGTTCTGTTGGTAAAAATGTCTTGATACCGGTTCAGGCTAGTGGTGGTGGTGCACTGGTGTTGAGGGGAAAGTTTCTTGGCTTCAGCCTACCTGAGTACTGGTGCTGACAATGTCCAGCAGGATAACACACTATGTCACAAACCTCAGATCATCTCAAACACATCTCCTGAACTTAACAATGAGATCACTGTTCTCTAATGGCCTCCACAGTCACAAGATCTTTTTTCTGCAGACCATCGTTGTATTTTGGATCATGTGCTATATAGACCAAGCAATCACCTGGGCTCAGAGAACTTAATTGGCAGATTAAACAGTAATGAAATTTAGCATTGTTGTAATCTAAGAACTTGCAAGTCACACTTTTTCATGGTTCTTGAAATTCCTCATGACATTTTAAATTACAGATTTTTAGTACTTTTTCTTTTCCTTTGGGTTTGACAATCAAAGTCATCCCCCTGCTTTGTATCGTGTCTCATTCGTACTAAAATAGACGGAGAAAAGAGCCTCTCACTATGTATCAGTCACGGCTGAGGTATTTGAGCTATAAATGATCAAACTGAATGAAACAGTCATCTGCGCACTCCAATCTATTCAAAAATCTTTTTAATTAGCGAGCTTCACAGTATACTGCAGTGAGGCTAATCATGGGATGTTCTTTTAACCTTTTGTACTTCAGCTTTCACTTGCTACCTGTTCATGCCTTGAAGAAGACTGAAAGGGTGCTAATTAAAGGGATTTTTTTTTACAAAGAAGTGGCTTCCTTCCACACATATTAACCACATTTTTGATCGCTTGAAGAGCTGCGGTTGATACGTTTTTTGACCTCTGCTGAGCTACATCAAATCCAGCTTAAACTACTTATTTTATTACAATTGTTCATCCTGCAGATTACTTTCTCAGCTGACTCTTTAGAGAAGTAGGATGTGTTGTAAAGGGAAAACTGTTATGTCCTAAAGCAGTGGTCCCCAGCCCCCGAGTTGTTTGGTACCGAGAGTTGAGGCTCGTGTATGAAATGTATGGTTTTCAGGGTTTTTATTGTTATTTTTTTTAAGCGTTTTTATTGTTAACTTGATTTCCCTGGGTCTTTTCCCATGTGTTATGAATACATCTTTTTATGGTAGCGGTACTGGTTTTATTTTGTTGTATTTATCCGCGACACCTTAAAGGCCAGTATATTGTCAGACATAAACTGGTCCAAAAAAGGTCGGGGACCGCTGTCCTAAAGCATGCAACACACCCTGGTGTAGCAAACAGCACCAACACACTCATAGTACAGTGACTCAAATCAATGAAATGCTTTTATTCAGCACCGGTGGTGGTACAATACCACCACCAGAGAAAAACAAGCTCCATCAAAGTTGTTTTGCCCCAAAGGAAAAAAAAAAACTCTATATTTTTAACCATCATTTTTTTATGTTAGGGTGTAATATACTGAATAACAGGAAAATTGACAGATTTCTGTAGCAAACAGGCTGTATGTGGATCAATCATGGTTGTGCGCACAATCACCCTTTGCAGGCCCTTGAGCAAGGTTTCTGCATGTGATAAGAGAGGTATGCTACATTATAGAGTGCTCTCTTATCACATAGATCACAAGAAAATGGAAGAGTTACAAAAGCTCAAAACAGCCACTTTAGCCTCTATGTTTTTTGCTCAGTGTTGGAAAACAGCAGTGTTCGCCTGTTGATCATTCCTCCTACAGTTAAGCCTGTTCAACAGAAAAAAACTGCATTGCATATACAGGGCGTGATCTCTCTTTGACGGGTCACTGGACACAGAATAATCTCTGCTGGAAGTAAATATTTGTAGAAGTTTTGTTTTTTAAGATGTCAAGCTCACAGTGATGTTCATTACATTTTCCAAGAGCTTAAAGTGGGCAGAAAAGCAACAAACAGTCAGTCATCAGTAAATTACCTACTTTTGCTTTTTAATTTTTATGATTGAAAATGATGCATTACCTCATTCTTTACAAAATGCTCAGAGAACCCTTTGGTGCCAGTCTTTGTGATTTGCGTGGGTGCCTGTGTTAATTTATGTGTGAGTGCAGAGTACCGGTAATGATAAGACACCAGTACAGCTGCTAAGCTAAATGAGGACTCCTTTCAAGCAAAGCCAAGAGAGAGGAGAACACACTGCAGGGACGTGAAACGTAACACACCTCTTCTTTCTCTACCCCTACACCACACAGCCAAGTCTTACCTCACTCCCAGTCTGCCTGCTGTAATTGCATGACATCTCCTTCCTGTTTTACATCACTATCTCACCGCCCTGAACAATCTCTGCACGGGATCCATGACTGAATGTCGAGCTACAGTAATTAGAGCAGGCTCGTACGGACAGAGGACACGGCGTCCCCTCATGCTTATGTTCTCTCCACCTGGGCAGATATTTTTAGCCCACCTTGTATGGGAAAGAACAAGCATCAACATGGCAACATGGCGGGTTGCCCGAAAGCATTTAGCTCAATCAGGGTGCAACAAACTCAGGGCCAGAAAGAAAAAGGGATCCAACTCCTTCATTTTTTCATGTTTTCTTTGTTACGTGAAATGTTGTCCTGGCGAACTAGTCTGGCTGCCTGTTGATGCCAGAGCGCCATAAACTAAATTAACCAATGTGTCATTCACCGTGGATGATGCACAATAACACAATAACACTGCATGCCATAACAGCGGAAATATAAACACTCTCCTCCCTCTGTTTATATGCGGCTGTGCGCACACATGTCCCCCGAGGCCGCAAAGTCTTACGACTTTCACTATGCCTGCATCCGACCTCGTTTGCATATCAAGCTCCCGGTGTGTTTGAGTAAGACATCAAGGTTTTTTTTCCCAAGATGCATATCTGCTTTCCAGCCCGCGGGCACACACACAAACAGAGTTTTGAGTCTCGACCCCGGCCACCCTGTCACACTGCATTTCTGAGCAGCTTATCTTCAAACGCAGCAAATTCTCACCTCAAGAAGCACGCACGCATTCGACTTCTTAATAGATCAGGAGTTCGTTTCCACATTTTAATAGCCTAAACTCGTGGCAGCAAATAAAAACACAATCGATCCTCTTTTCAGTGATCTTTCCAGCTTTTTTAGTGATGTGTATACAGTCAATTTAACATGCATCCCATCGTTGATACACAAGCTAAATAGATATAGGCTCAGATTCACCTCTTTGCTGCAACTTGTTGACCTTCGTTAGACAGCACGCTGGTATGCCAGTTCAGGCCCTTCTCACAGCCTGTCAACAGGCCATATATTATCAAGATAATTACCTTTGGAGAACAGATGCCTCTTTTTTTAATGGGTGCCCATTACTTTGTGGGTCCACCCAACAACAACTGCCGTTTGTTCTATCCCATCTAGGACATACCTCACAGATCACGACCATAGATTCAATTAGGAGGCACACAATCCCACATTTAACAGCCAGCGGGTAAAGATAGGAAGAGCAGGGGAAGGTCAGCCGGGGTAGCTGGCACATCAGTCTATGAGCAGTGTTGCAGTTCCGACACTAATGGCCATCTGCATTAAGCCATAAAGACAGGCTCGGCCACAGATAATTGATTTATCTTTCACATATGGCATTGCTCTAACCTGCTGAAAAATCCCTCTAATTAGGCTACAGTTATTACCGTGTTTATATCATCCTCCTGTTTTTGTTGTGCCGGTCAACAGAGGAGTCAGCACAAAGCCAGGTGTTCAACAGCTGCGTCCACTGAGGGTCCAGGCCATCATCAAGTGCCACCTGGCATGTGTGTGCTTGCTCGTTCTTCGAGGAATAATTTGGGACATAGAACAAATGACTTTTTGCCAAGTTATATGAGAACATCCATCCTGCTTTCAGGTCTGCATAATAATTAGGGAGGTACAATGAGCAGCTGGTTGGCATAGATTGCCACAAAAGCTAGAAACAAAGGAAAAAGAACCATTTTTTACAAGAGACCATGTGCTGGATCACAAAGACATTCTTGTAGTTTGCTTTCTTTTTTCTTTTTTTTTACTCTTGGATATCTTGATAGCTGTTTCCATAACTATAAATTTGTTATTCTTGCACAATCACAACAGACATCTCAGAACAGGAAACTTGCCAGTCTTCAGCTCAGCTAACTGACTGCTAGGTTTACTTTTAATCATATTTAGGCTTACTGAGCATCCACCCCAGACAGTAAGCTTCACTCATTCTTCAAACCCACTGACATATACGAGCCCATGCATCTGTCACCCCTGTGAGATGCTTAAACTTTAATAATTGCACGCTGTTTCAGTTAATCATTCTTGTGTGCAATCGGGCCACCTACTAACAGCACATCCTGGTGTTTACCTAGAGAGGAGACTACTTAGCACTGCAGTGTGATACCCATGAGGTGAGCATTCTCACAGCTCTTAAGGCACTCACCGCCCTGCAGACAAACACACATGCTCCCCGACCAACCACCAAAACAAACATTATGCCATTAGAGCAGCTGCCAGTTGGCACCAAAACACCCTCCAGTATTGATGAAGAGTGTCATCCCCCCAGAGATTTGTGAAAGCTAAACACAAGCCCACCCATTCTCCTTCACAGCTGTCTGTCACTCCTCTCGTCCTCTCATGGCACATGTCAGCTTTTGTTGCGATGTTACCTTCAAAAATCACAACTCAGCAAAACAAAAACAGAGAATAGGTGAAGGACTTCTCTTTGTGCGGTCAGCAAACAAGATGGAAAATGTGAAGGTTTAAGAAATATGTGCGCTCACTTTTCCAGTGCCTCATGGGTGCAACCTCATTAACAACAATACCCCAAGTGGAAGAAAGCAAACTAGTCAGAATGTGTCTGTAATGACGCTCATGATTGCCGTAATTGTGTGGTTCCGCTTAGAAAGATAAACAACCCAGCCTACATCACATAGACACAATACAGCCTTGAAAACCCAACTATAAATGGCCCATTTTCACCACGGCACCAAGTTTTCTCCAATAAAATACTTTTTTTCTTCTTCTCGTTTTCCAGATGTGTTGAAGCTCAACAAAGCAGTTGTTTGGCTGCCTTGTTTTTTTTTGTTTTTTTTAGCGGTTATAAAGTGTTCAGTACAGGCGTAAAACGGCTGATTCCAATATGAAGCCTCGCAAAGACAACTGTTTGAAGAAAAGAAAAAGAAAAGAGCAAACTTACCTCCGCGTTGTACAGAGCTACGGAGAGCAGAAGGAGCACAGCCACACTTCGGAACATCTGGACAAAAAAAAGGAGGGGAAAAGAGAGAGAAAGTATGGTTTTATGGGAAAAGAATGAGCCAGCGACAGTGTCCATCCGTTTTCATACTATTCATATTGTCAAGACAAACTTGTGGAAAAGCCACATTTTAGTCCTCTACATTACCATTTTATATTCGGCTTGGGAAATCTGCTCGGAAAAGGGGTGCTGGTCCGGATATCTGTCGGGACGCAGTCGAGCAGAATTGCCGAGATTTCAAGAAATTTGAGGAGCGCTGAGGAATTCCTGCCAGTCCGTCAGTCTCTCCTCCTCCTCTCGTCTCACCCTGGCCAATGAAAACGTCTGGAGAGGAGAAGAGGAGGAGGGGGAGGAACGATGGAAAGTGTGTAGGCTATTTATTGTGTGTAAATTAAACGGTAAATGCAGCCTTTCTCTCAAGGAAGGTGGATGGCTGTGTTTGGGGCTCAGTCATATTTTGTGTCCGGTTCGTATAAAATCTTTTGTATCCTACTGATCTTATGGAAACATTTCTCTTGGCCGTTTCAATCCATTTTAGTCAAACTCTCAAAGAACAGCCATAAAATCATCCAGTATTATTAACAAGGTTTCGCTTGCTTTTCTTTGCTGCCACCAGGGGGCAGAAGAACTCTTAAAACACACAGCTGCTTCTTTGTGTCGTTTTAAGCTTATATTTTGATTATTCACCTCCCTCTCCATCTGTTTGATGCTTCTGGTTCTTGATGTCTCACTTTGATGATTTACTTCCCTCGTTTCTCTTCAGACTAAGACAATCAAATGTGGAGGTGTACTGCACTGAATGGGTGCACAATGCATATGCAGACATCTGCACCTTCAGTTTGTATGCATACACATTATATTGTAGAGTCTATGTAAATAATGTTTATTAAAGAAAAGTGACTCAACAGAACCTTCTGTATTTATTTCTTGACGGTTTGTAACATCAGCAACGCTCAGAGCCAAAAAAACAAACCCCTCAAACTCTGACATGTTAAAAATACTTTAATGTGCTGAGACTGAGCACTTTTTAGGCATGCAACAGGTCCTTAGTGAACAGAATGAAGTATCAGATGTTATGTTCCCAAATGAGGACACAAGATCTTAGGAGGAAAAAAAATGAGAGAAGCAGCTGTGCTTTGTTTCTACAGTTATGAGTATAGGGCCAACTGAGGTCTCCTGCTTTGAAGTTCAATGTTTTGTCACCCAATCCATCCCCTCCAGCCTCCTCCTTAAGTAGTGTTTGTGTCCCCAATGGGGACATTCCCATAGGGCTTAAAATCTGGGACTCTCCACCTGAACTTCTCCAACTGAAGAAGCTCCTCGGATGAGAGGTGAAACGTCTTCAAGGAAACTTAAAGAAGTCCAGACGCTTTTCTTTCCAAGCTCCTTATACTGTTTGTGATTGAATAGTCTCAGTTTTCCACATGCATTCAAATGGTCACTGGAGGGCGCTGACACAATGAAACGTGTAGTCATTTTTAATGAGAGGATGGCCTTCTTTTAAAAGAATTCAGATTTGATTTGATAAGAACCCATTCATTTATGCACATATTAATGGTATAAACAAGTGCATAAGGAGATCAGACTTTGTGCTTTTAGTGGTATTAATTTAAAAAAAATATGTATGTTTTTTTTCAGTTTTGAATAGGCTTTTGCATCATTAAGCATCGCGTCCTTCGATCAGAGCTTAGGTTAGTAAAAGTCCTCTGCAGAAAGACCTTTGTTGTATCTCACGTACTGAAAGATTAATGTTCTTATTTCTTTCAGGATTTCAATATTTCAGGATTACAAACCATCAATGGTGTGCACGCTCCACTGAGGAGTAATTAAAGAGTGATTAAGAAGGACAGTCTGAGCTCTGAACACAGCGGCGCACTGAATTTTGAACACAAAAAAGCGAATGAAGAATGTTTTTCAACTGCAACCCATCAATTATATATAACTTCATCTCCTTTGAGTCTACCTATTTAAACAGATTCTGTGTTTATTTGACACCCCGAGGCGTTTTGTATTACTGTGTGTGAAAGTGTGCACATGCACTGGGCCTTGTGTTTGGGCTAGCACTGGTGTTAAAATTCATGAAAAAATATTTTCCTTGTGTTTACAAAGTTAGTTTCATGCCCCTAATTGACCCTGTTTCTAACACTGTAGGGAGATATTCTGTATTTTTCCATATTGTCTCGCTTATACACTGACCTTTGTTTGTCTCCCTGTTTTGTTGCCATGCAGGACGCTGTGAGAGAAGAGGAAAAAGACTTTTTCCTCTTCATGCTTCCCATTGGGAGCTGCCTAACTAAACTTAATGTGTTAAACAAAGCAACAATGCAGCACAGACAAATTTAATACGGCATTTTCAGTGAGAGAAGTGCAAAGCACATCATTGAATATATTGCAATGCAAAACGTGGGAATGAGAACGGGCTGTGCAATGTGAAACCAAAGCCACAGCAACAAAATCAAAGAACACAACGCGCAATAAAACATAACATAAAACAACAAAACACACTTCAGGAAATAAAAACGTGCTGCTATGGATTAAGTGGGAGAATGGGGCGTCCACTAAATGCAGATTTGGTGTTTCAGTCCCCAGACTCACCTGCTAAAGTGTCACCGAGCAGATACAGAGCACCAAGCTCCTTTTCATGGGCAGAAAAGTGAATTAAAAACATGCTGTGAAGTGTTTCGCGTAGCTGATGTTAAAGGACCCGCTGTATGTGTGCACACCGCTTGCAACATTCCCTTTGCAGATAAGATTTTCTTCATTTTCTGCATCAAAGCTCTGCAGCTCTCAGTGTCTGTGGGTGATTTTACCAACTGTGAGAGGCTAAAAGAGGAGAATCAAAGACTAAGAGAATATTTTATTCTCAATACAGTTTAGCACAGTTGTATACACCGATTTCCTGAATCTTTGCCCACAGTAGGCTCAAAACACAACGACAGAAAAACAAACAAACAAACAAAAAAAAAAAACCCACAATATTTTTTTTCTCCTTTTCCAGAAAAATGCAGCTATTTGTACTTAAATTTAACATGGATGGAACTGAAGTTCCTCATGGCAGATTGATGTCATTTCCTCTGCCTATGCTAGTAGTCAGCAGTGTCCTTGCCTGAAGTTTAAACTATGTTTGAAAGCATGGAAAAAGGAGAGAATAAAGGGGACATTTTAACAAAGGGGCATTCACATAATATATTTCTGGATATGCTTTTAAGATATAATGACATTGAAATGTCCATTTGAACCCTGAAAGCATGTTAGATTGAATTAGGACTGAGGAGATGGGCTGCATTATGCAGAGTTCTGCATGCACACTGAGAGCTGCACACGCCCTTTCAAAGGACCATGCAGAGCTGAAGAGGAAATAATCTTTAAGAGGCTTATGAACAATTAAATATTGTTGCTCGGGTTCCGCGGTGCTAAGAATTTTAAAGCAGTCCATAGTTTATAAAGTCTTCATTTTGAATGTCCTTTGATAAAACATTCCCTTGTGATTTCAATCTCCTCTTACATCTTTTCAAATTAGGCTCAACGGTCTTGCTGAGACACCAGTGAGTGAAACAGGAAATGGCTTTAAGCCATCATCGCAGACTTTTGTTGTTTCGATTCCAAAACAAGAAACGCTGCCCCATTTTTTTCCCCATGAAGTGGTGTGTTGTTGAGTTTAGAAAAAACAACAACAACAAAAGGGGCCCAGTTGTGACTCATTTTGTCAAAATGCTAAACACAAAGCAGAAAGGCAAACCGCACTGTTTTGCATAACTGTTTTGTCTCAAGTATGTGTTAAAATTGCCTCGTTCTGAAATCTTTGTTGATCAAAAAGACACACACATACTGTCTCATGAAGAGGTTTTTCTGTCATCCAACAACACACTGATATACTTAACATATACACATATCATGTGCAGTAATAAATTGTGTGGGTGATTACAGACTTGATGAGTAATTAGGCTTACTGTGTCAAAACATTTAGCACAAGCCGGATAACATGCAGCGATTGTTCCTTAGGTAGAGCTGTTCTACACAAGCACAGTGCATTTGGTCACGGAAACATGTTAAAAACAAAAAGATAAGAAACTTGTGGCATGGCTGTTGGTGACAGATGGGCTAAGTATTTCAGAAACTGCTGAGTCACTGGGATTTTCCCCACATAGCCATTTCTAAGGTTTACAGAGAATGGTCTGAGAAAAATATCCAGTGAGTTCTTTTGGCAAAATGCTAACTGTTTTTTTATATGACTTGTTGAATGTTTCCTGTCCCTTTGTCCTCATTCTTAACTCTGACAGTCTTTGCCAGTTGCAAGTCTCTCAAATCTCTGTGCTAGCTCAAGCTCAAAGCTCAGAGATCACACTTCTACCTAAGTGTGAATACAAAGCCACTAAAGCAGTTTGTTTGCTTGTGCTTTGGTATTACACGTTTTTACCATATAGAAGTCAGATGTTATTCGTGAGATGCTGAAGCTCCGACACACAAAGAGAAAGAACCAGCCATAATAACAATACATTTGTTTCTGATGCAATTTGTGCAAGTACGTGTTAAAATTTTGCAATACATGAAGGAATTTAGAAAAAGAGCACATCCAAATGAGACTCTTTAGAGTTGCATATCATTGTTACCAAGGAGGCTTGGGGGCATCCAAGGCTGGATTAGGCATACCGAGCTATGCTTTATGCTCTGCCCGGTTAGGCTCCATCCCTTTTCTTGGTGAGGAGATTTGGCTGGATCAAGACCAGAGAAAAGATGACATGCAGACATCACATTTTTCCATTTTGTTGGTAAATATCCTTGTTTATTCGCTAACATTTCTAAAGAATAGATCAGGGGTCTCCAACTCCTGGCCTCGACGGCTGGTGTCCTGCAGATTTTTAGATATAACTGTGAGTCAACACGCCTGAGTTACATGATTGGTTCGTTACCAGGCCTCTGGAGAACTTCAGGACATGTTGAGGAGGTCATTTAGCCATTTGAATCAGCTGTGTTGGACCAAGGACACATGTAAAACCTGTAGGACACCGGCACTCGAGGCCTGGAGTTGGAGACCCCTGGAATAGATTTTTCAAGGCAGGACATTTTGTTTTCCTACAATGAGCATGGTTTCCAGGTAAGTTTATTTCCAGAACCAAACTTTACTGATACAGCCAACCCGCTCTGCAGGGGGCCCTAGGGAACAGGAAAAGCCAAGGTAAATACCCAGATAAACACAGAGCTAGAAACAGGTGTGTGCCTGAATGTGATGTGAGGGTGAATAAACCAGACCTTAAAAATTTCAGGTAAGTGGAGATTATCAACACCTGCTGTTGATCAAGATGCTCAACAGCAGGTATGTCAGGTGGAGAACCAGTGGGAATGCCCGTTAAGAGAGCTGGCAATCCTGGCAGAACTTATCCCCTTGCAAGAAAATGCACACTGGCTAGAAGAAAACAGAAAAGCATGAAAGAAAATCAGATAGAGGGAGGGAAAGAGAGAATTTGCTGTCCAGCACTGAAAGCAAGAGGGAACATAACAAAAAGGGCCTCAGGTGATCAGCTGAGTCAGTGTCAGATGGGACTGAAGGCAAGTTTGAAAATGTGAAGATAAAAATCTTTGTGTGTGAGGTTAGTAAGGAATGAGAACACCATCTCTGACGTTACGTGGCTACAGCAGTGCTATCAGTCATCGTGCATTGTGGTTACTTTAGTGCATGAGCATGCATGGGTTTGACAAAATAGAAGAAAGCACAATAGAAAACCCATAACTCTTAATGAACTGTGCATCATAAATAAAATGAGGTTCTAAAAGTGCAATGCTAGATAGATCACTCACTGGGAACATTTTTCCATGCGAAACTGCACTTTTGTGTTGAGGCTATCAAAGCCTATTACACAAAGCAAAAGATGGCTTTCTGGTATTGAACAGCAACAGCAGTTTGTACAGTTATTTACCTGAAACCATAATCTACCTGAGCGCTAACCGCATTGGAGGTTCACAATCTCTTTCTAGAAGGCAACACTGTGAAAACAGCAACATAAAAAGCTATCAGTAGAAAAAATGCAAAAATATCGTTTCCCAGAAGTGTTTGATTGATAAATTCTGCAAAAGCTGATACAGGTGTTATCAGTTGTACTACACACACGCACAAACGTACATATTTACACCAAAACAGATAAGTGTGGTGGGAAAAACAAAAGACTTTTACAGCATGTTCTGCAAGCAACTGAGAGAAGCTAACCAACAACAACAGCTCTTTCTTTCCAAGCTATTAATATAAAAACTGTCTTCTTCATAGAAGATTTAAATTCATTCACTGTGCACGTACATGTGAGAGGATCAAGCTGCGCTCAGAACAGAGAACTGAGGTGTTTTCTCTTCTGATGTCTCCCCGTTTTCTGCCAGGGGCTTTCCAAGAGGCATCTCGAATATTCACGGTCATCCATCAATGCCTGAAAGGGTCAGAAACTAGTCACAGTCATTGAGAATCACACACTCGCAGACACACATACACACATTTAATTATTTCCTTTTTTTTTTTTTTTTTGCTCCTGGAGTTTTGTTTAATCACAGTTTTTCTATCACATCTTTCTCTGAGGCCTGTATAAGTCAAATGTAAGCGTGAGTCATAGGCAGCTCTTATGTTTGCAGGGGTGTGTGTGAAACATGTGGGGAACAAAAATTTAAATATGCTTCCGGAAAATAAATGTACCTCACTTTGAAGTCCTCTGAAGTGATAGAAAGGTGTTTGGTGCATGTGCGTGTTTATATGTGTGTTTTAGTATGTGGTTAAGGGTTAAAGGCTTCCTGTAGTAGATATCTATGTGTCGGGGGGGGGGGGGGGTCCTATTTCACTGCAGGGCAACATGCATGTGGCGAATAAAGCCTTGATTGTTTGATTGATTGATTGATTGCATGCTAGAGTCTACAGAAATGGATAATTGTTCTTAAGGACTTGTGTTTCACTGAAGTATGCACAATATTGTTCTTTTTTCACAGTTGCAAATACGAGAGAGAAAGGGGGGAGGGATAAACAATGCAAAACAGGTAATCGCTACTAATCATGGTTCAGTGATGAATAGTTTGGGGATGGTTTGCTTAACCTAATGAGACAAAATTAGATGACAATAAATCATTTGCATATATATATTTTCCTGTTTTTAAGATGAACCTGCTCTCACTTTGGCACATATGACCGGGTGCTCTGGTTGACAGCTGTTAACCATAGGCTGCAATTAACACAGCATTTTGGAGAAACAGGCCCAGCAAGTACACAAATAAAGTAATGCGGGAAGAACGCGCATGCACAGTATAGCACAAACTGGAGGGCATGCGTGCAACCAAGCAATGAGTATGTCATCAGTCATGTAATGCCTACAAAGCAATAATACTTCTTTAATTACACACACACACACACACACACACACACACACACACACACACACACACACACACACACACACACACACACACACA
>NW_005187591.1:1113808-1117542 GCF_000239375.1 Pundamilia nyererei
CACACACACACACACACACACACACACACACACACACACACACACACACACACACTGTGTCCTGTTCATGTGCTTTCTTTGTAGTTAAGGTTGTAAGACCGGGCAGACATAAAGGAATTGAAAAGCTTCTTGGGTAGTGATGCTAACCTCTTTATCTACATTGCATTTGCTGGAATGGAAAAGTTAAAAGTACTCAAAATTAATCAATGGATCAGTATGTGATCTATCTAAACCCGATTGCCCTGAACTTCCCCTTGCTTACTTTCAGTCTGCAGTAGAGCGAAGTTTACTATAATATCTCATTTCACACATCAAAGCCGCAAAGAAGGAAATTACACATGCTTGACACGGTTGTCATAATTTCTTCCATCAGAATTATGCCACACATGATGGGTGCGTTTAGAACCTCAAGACCAATATTAAACTTGTACTTAGTTTAAACTTCCATTAGCTTGATAGGTTATATAATATAACATTTGGAGCATCTTCAACACAGATACATTTATTTAGTGAAGGGAAAACTAAGTGAGAACACTTAATTATAATTATACTCAATTTAGTTGTAACAATTTGTTGCTGAAGGGAATCATTATATAGACTCCTCAAAAAAATAAAATAACATAACTAAACATAAAGAGCACCAAGCACTGCAGGATCCCTACAAAATGACCTCCAGACCATTGGTGTGAATGTCTCTGGCTGAACAATCAGAAGCTTCATGAGTGTGGCCTGAGGGGCTGGCATCCTCTAACAGGCCTTGTGTTCACTGCCTGGTATTGTGGAGCCTGACTGACATTTGCCATAGAAGACCAGAGTTGGCAGATCCACCAGTGGTGCCCTGTGCTTTCCACAGATTAGAGCAGTATGATCCCAAGGATATGTTACAGACATGAAAGGGTCTGGAGAAGCTGTGGAGCATCACCGGTTTGGTGTTGGGTCAGTGATGGTCTAGGGAGGCATGGCCATGGATGGGAAGCACAGACCTATACAGGCTAGACAGTGACACCCTGACTGCCATTACGTATGAAGGATGAAATCCTTGGACCAACTGTAAGACCTGACGTTGGTGCAGGGGTCCTGGGTTCCTCCTCGTACCTGGTCTCATGTGAAAAAAGTACGCAGGCAGTTCTTAGCAATACAATAACTAACCACTTCCTTTTCCCCCTGCTGCTCTTTCTCAGATACAAATATAGCTGATCGTGAAGTTCAGCTCTCTTTCTCTCTCAGTCTGATGGTCATGATGTTTAGACTGAACCAAGCAGCACTTCTCATTCCGCTATTAGTGATGTGGCATGTCTTTGCAGGTACAGACATATTTATGTTCATCCTGTTATCGAAATTTGTCATTACCGATGACTATATTAATTGATTAACTCCTTTAAACTATAGGAATCACTAAAGACGACCGCAGAGCTTTGCTGGTGTCCAGAGGAGACTCAGTGACACTGACTTGCAATATAAGACATAATAATGTGACCCTAGTCTCCTGGACCAACAGAAGATGTGTTTTTCAACATTCCAATGTGCTGAATCGCACCCATTCAAATTTCTCTTTTCATAGACTGAAAATAAATCATGAGTTTCCTACAAAGCTAATTATTTTTAGTGCTCAGCCTGAAGATGAAGGACTTTATACATGTAGCATAACAGACAGAAGTGGCATATACAGCATTACATGGAGTTTAACTGTGTCTGAGCACCCCAAAGGTAGGTAGAACAAAACACAGAGCTAATCACTTCTAGTAAAGGTCAAACAAGCACTTGAAATTAATTTACTGCTGATTTTATACAGATTCCGCTTCATCAAAGTATTTTCTATACATACTCCCATCTGCAATTGGAATCCTCCTGTGTCATCACACTAGCTGTCTTTATCTATGGGTGAGTAAAAGCTTTTAACTACTTAATTGTAAGCATGAATACATGAATGTAATCGAGGATAGTTCTGAATAATCAGTACTGCTTAAGACTGGTTAGACTGATTCGATCAATAATCTCACACGCTTTGTAACATTTTGTCTTTTTTTCCCACTTTACACCAAATTAGAAATGATCATTTTTTTATGTTGACCAGACCGTTTAGTCTCAGTTATATGTTCAGCTTTTGAAATATATTTGAAGGTTGCACCGTATTAGATAAAAGACAGAACTGGAGTGTAGTTTGGTGTTCATTAACTAAATCAGCCATCAGAGCCTTTTGATGATGTATCTTTCTATGGAGCAGAGACCGAAAGAGTTCAGAATCCATAGGTTCAGAATCAAATATCCAAATATCTGATATCTATTGTTGTAAATCAAGGTTTGGTAACTAATCCAACAAAATATGAGTCATGCAACAGGAAAGACTGCACTGTTGAATGCTGAATACATGCAAGGATTATCAGCGAGGACAAGGAGAACTCACAGTTTATAAGTCCACAGGAGACAGAGGCAGGTACAGAACACATTATGGGAGGAAACCACAAAGGTAGGGAATGCAGGAAGTGAAAGATGAGAAATGAGAGACAATGATGAGTACAAAATAAAACAGGAACAGAAATAATGCAAGAAAACGGAACAAAACATGCAGCCTAAAGTTTCTGCAGGGTTCTCACAAGTACTCTTTGGTGGCAGTGACTTCAGCTTTACTGAGAAAAGCATTTCCATACAACAAACTGCATTCAGACACATTTATGCTTTTTAAAAATCCCCATCCAAGGGAGGCTTGTAGACCCGTTTAGCTTTTGGTATTTTGTGCATGATGACCTGATGAGGACATTCAGGGAACTCAGGACTAAACAAATAACAAGGAAATTAATAGACCTACCTGCACCTACCTGAGCCACAGCTAAAGAAAATCTTGAGAACACAAAGACATTAATCTGTTGTCATAACAGAGGTGCTAGAGCACGCGCATTTGTCCTGCTTATAGACATTTTGGTGGCACAAGGGGTGAGCTATACTGGGCAGATAGTTTTAATGTTGTGATTGAACAGTATTTATCAGATTTATGATGTTAAAAAATTATTACTTAATTTCTCACATTGGCAAATGTTTTGTGTTTATTGCATGCTTTGTGTTTCTTACAGTAGGATGTGCAAATTGTGATGAAGACACTGAATCAGGATCTGGTCCAGGATCAGTTTCCTCCCCAGTCAGGAGAAGAGGTCAGAAGATGGTCACTCACATGTCTCTGCCTTTATTTTCTATCTTAGAACCTGCACTGATTTTTATTTTTCTCTTTTTGTCTTTGTAGGCAGTTCTTCCTCAACCACAGGGTGGCGCTGTTTGTTGTGAAAATAAAAAGCAGAGGCATCACTATATGGAGAGGGTGAATACAATCTATGATAATGTCTAAGCAGATTAACAATCCACACAAAAAGTTTTAATGAAGGGGATTTTAAGGGGGCACCATCAGAGGGAGGACAACGGTGCTACTATAGCCAATAGAACGAATCCCTCTGCTTACACGAAGCAGCCAATTAGAAGAAGGTTTGTATTAAAGAACACGAGAAGGGAACTAAACATGTTGTTTCAGAGACGGGATAAACTGCAGGTCTACCAAATAAATAGGGATGACATGAAACTGTGAATCAGAACAAGTCGACTCCAAGTGTAACTTAAATGTTCAAGAATTTTCCTTAAAGTTTTCACGTTATGACAATAATGTATTCTCAGCTCAAGCTCGTTAATGTCTTTTCCATCTAGGTCTTCATTATAAGCTTGTTCCAGGTTGATTGTGTATTTTTTTTTTT
>NW_005187591.1:1117562-1132369 GCF_000239375.1 Pundamilia nyererei
GCTTGTTCCAGGTTGAGTGTGTGTGTGTGTGTGTGTGTGTGTGTGTGTGTGTGTGTGTGTGTGTGTGTGTGTGTGTGTGTGTGTGTGTGTGTGTGTGAGTGTTATTCCATCTGTAAACAAAATAACTTGAAAGGAATTCTGATAAAACCTTCACGAGTGGGGTCATGTTAACGATCCTTTAACATTTTGATTATGTCCACTGAGGCCTTCAAGGTCAACTTAATGATGATTCTTACAAGTGTAATACGGAGCTGTTTAAAACTTTGTTTATTGCTACCATTGGTTGTGTTGACAACATATAAAGGATATGAGTGAAATAGGGTCAAACTTTCATAAAAGTACTATCCCCTTAAATGTAAAAACTGCTCCCTTGGCAGAGGTTTGTGCTCCCGGAACACTTCTTGTAATAGTTATATATTACATAATGTTTTGTTTATAACTAGTTTATATCGAATTATTGTTTAAATATTATATTGATTATGATTTAATTTGTCATGTGCTTAAACTTCATGCATCGTTAAATGAACTGCTTTTTTGTCCCCTGCAAGTAACCACTTCCTGTTCTTGGCATCACCTTGAAAAGCACACGTAGAAGTGAAGCTTCACTTTGTCTGTCTGTAATCATGTTTGATCCAGATCAATCAGACATTCTCTTTAATTCATGCTTAGCTGTGTGCCATGTCCTCACAGGTACAGCACAAGTTTTTGATGCACATTTTCCGCGTTTGGTAACAGAATTTGTTTTCATTGAAAGCACACGGTGCACACTGTGCTTTGCCTGTGAGGTAGGAGAAAGGTGATTAGAGCTCGGTCTGCAGCCACACAATACGATTAAAGAACTTCCTCTGTCTTTAGTGTACCTGATGCTGTAGTGGACTTGTTTCTGAGAATAATAACAAACACTGTGATGTATTGATAAAATGAACATTAATTGGAATCGATTACAACACCTAGTAGAAGAAAAAGGACATGTTTATATTTAGCATACCTGTGATTCACGATGAGGCTATAATAACTAAAATATACTGATAGTGTTTTTCTCCAACACCTTTGAAAAGTGTGAATTTCCTGTTTGTACTCTTTCTTTGCAGTTAAGCTTGTGAGACCCTGTGTGTGGGCAGAAATAAAGGAAACGAGAAGCACCTTCTGTACTGCTAGACCCTTGTTCTGCATGTGTGGTGGATAGACAAAAGTCATTTTTGTATGTCATGCAGGCTGTTACTCATAACACATAGTTTCCTAATTAGTGAGTCATTTTGGGATCTGATTAGACTTTTCAAACGGGTTCAGTTATTTATTAGGTTTTGCATTATCTAACACCATTTCCATTGAACATATAAGGTTTTTAAAAACATTTTCTTTCCTCACTTTAAACCTGCAGTAGAGCAGAATGCACGATAAGGTGTCATTTTCCACAGCAAGGCCACAAAGATGGAAATCATACGTTGAAGAGTGTTACGCACGCACGCACGCACACACGCACACTTGCATTCAAACACATATACAATGTTTAACATTATTTTGAAAATCTAGAAAACCTCAGTTTTATTGCGAATATACAACTTAACTGACCACTATTAGCTGGCCACTTTATTAGGTACACCTTGTTAGTATCAGATTAGATGGTAATTTTTGTTTCAGAGCTAATCTAATTCTTCATGGCAACAGGGGTGATGGGCTTTTGGTTGAACATGATAGCATATTTGTGCGGATTTGTAAGCTCCTTCATGTGACTTTACCATCCCACCACATCCTAAAAGTGCTCTGGTCAACAGACATGCTAACTGTTCAGTTCAGTTCAGTTTCAGTTTCAGTTTTATTTGTCATATGCAAGTTAGCACAGGGTCAACATCGCAATGAAATGTATTTGACAAGCAGAAGACAGTCACTCAGCAGAATGGTACAGTAGAAAAAAATAAAATAAATTAATAAAAAATAAATAGAAAAATAGTAAAGAGCAAAATATTAATAAGATGTAGTAAAAGAAAAAGAGATTTTCAGTTAACTGACTAAATACAGTGGGGCAAAAAAGTATTTAGTCAGCCACCGATTGTGCAAGTTCCCCCACTTAAAATGATGACAGAGGTCAGTAATTTGCACCAGAGGTACACTTCAACTGTGAGAGACAGAATGTGAAAAAAAATCCACGAATTCACATGGTAGGATTTGTAAAGAATTTATTCGTAAATTAGGGTGGAAAATAAGTATTTGGTCACCTCAAACAAGGAAAATCTCTGGCTCTCACAGACCTCTAACGTCTTCTGTAAGAAACATTTCACCAATCTTTGGATGCCCAGCTGTGGTGAGCCAGTACTAACTGTTGCCTCAGTTTCCTGTTCTTAGTTAACAGGAGTGAAAACTGGCGTGATCTGTAGCCCATCTACTTCAAAGTTTGACATATCACGTGCTCAGAGATGCTCTTCTGCATAACTCAGCTGTAATCAACGGTTATTTGAGTTACTGTTTCCGTCCCATCAGCTTATAGCAATGTGGCTATTCACCTCAGACCTGTGGGACACAGCTTTCTTAATTTCACACACTAAGTTTATGAAATTTGTTTTTGTTTTTCAAATGCATTACCAAAAAAACAAACAAACAACATACAAAAACCATAAAAACAAAAAAGTTTGAGGTGGTAACCAGAGTGTCAATAGTGGGACAATATGTGTGATTGTGTAAAGAGACTTATCTCACTGACATCACCAGGGTTTCTAATGAAACAGTTTTTAATTCAGTTATCAAACAAAGCTTAATGGGAGCATTATACACAGCAAGAGGAGGTGTGTTTGACTCTTGCAACTGTGGTTTTACACTCTACATTTAACACCTGAAACGTGTTGCTAAGGTTTAGCTATTGTGCTCTGAAAACATTCACATTCTCACCAGAACCCGTGCACCATAAAAATCATCGTTATCATCAAATCCTCACAGTGAAGGACAGAAAAAAAATCTCTTGTGTTTATACTAATCACTATAAGGCAGTGTTACTAATCTTATCTCATACATTTAGGTATCTGAAACACCTGGAAAGTGCTAAGATATTATTATTGGTCACTACTTTTACTCTGCAGAAAGAATTATGATGAGGACACTGAAGCAGGATCAGTTTCCCTCAGGAGAAGAGAACAGAAGATGTTTGTCATGTTATAGGCAGCAACTCTCTCAACCACAGGGTGGCACTGCTTGTTGTAAAAATAACAAACACACCAGTGAGGTGGCAGGCTGAATTCAATCTATGATGTTTAAGCAGATCCTTTTAGACATTATCGCTGACATTATCAGTTAGAGCCTGAAAGGTCCTGATAACGTTTAGTTATTTAGCTCTCAAAACATTCACATTTTCACCAGAACACGTGCAACACAGCAAAAGCAGAAAGTCAGGAAGTCACTACACAAGAACAGTTTGTTCAAAATCACACAGTCCTGAGATGAAATGTCATCAGTCAGCTGCTAATGAATATTTATACATGTCTGTTAATAGAAAACATATTAATGTTAATAATAATTCTTTATTGAGTCACGTAACAGTGAACTATTGATTATGACATATCTAAATGTCTTCCATAAAAATGACCTGCTGTTGTTAATTGTTCTACTTCACATTCATAAAGCAGAACAATCACAGTTGTGTCACAAAAAATCATTGCAGGTCCAGTTTTTATCTGGTGGGTAAAGACTGATTAACAATGCAGATGCAGTTTTAGCAGTTGAAAAATGCTCCTTTACTCAGATGCAGCTTATATTTTCCATTTATGACATGAGTGACTAAATTACAAGAGGAAATTAATTGCAATATAATTGTGTTAAGTTTCTGGAAGAAATATACTTCAGTTGTGACAATTCTGAATCATTGCATACATTACTTAAATGTAAATTATCGCTTCAACAAATGGTGATACATTCACATACATTAGTTCAGAGCTCAACTCTACAGCAAGTAACCACTTCCTTTTTTTGCGGCTCCTCCTCAGATATCAATACAGCTGACGGTGAAGTTCAGGTCTGTTTCTCTCTCTGTCTGATGATCACGATGTTCACTATAAATCGAGCAGCACTGCTCTTCGTTCAGCTGTTAGTGATGTGGGATGTCTTTGCAGGTAAAGAGCACATTTGTGTTTGAGATTCACTTTTTTACAGATGAAGTGCAGATAGAATTTTATATTGAATGATTGTCTCCTTTAAACTATAGAGATCGCTAAAGACGACCACAGAGCTGTGCTGGTGTCCCAAGGAGACTCAGTGACGCTGACTTGCAACATATCCAAGACAAATGCAACACAAATCTCCTGGACCAACAACAGATCTGTTTTTCATTATTCCAGTGAGCTGAATCGCACCTATTCAAATTTCTCATTGCATAGACTGAAAATAAATCATGAGTTTCCTACAAAGCTCATTATTTTTAGTGCTCAACCTGAAGATGAAGGACTTTATACATGTAAGTTAACAGACAAACGTGGCGTAAACAGCATTACATGGAGTTTAACTGTGTCTGAAAACCCCACAGGTAGGTAGACAAAAAGCAGATCCAGTCAATTCTAGCAAAGGTCAACCAAGCATTTTAAATTAATTCACTGCTGTTTTGATACAGAATCCACTTCATCAAAGTATTTTCTATACATACTTCCACCTGCAATTGGATTCCTTCTGTGTTGCATCACACTCGCTGTGTTTCTCTACAGGTGAGTAAAACCTTTTTATCTTCATAATGAATGCATGAATGTGATTATTTTGTGTTTGTCTGTAGAAGTGTTCTCAGTACATGTAAGACTGATTGGATTATAAAGCACTATTTTCTATTTTCTATTTCCTACATTGAAAGTGTTTAAAGTTTGTTTTAAATAAGTAAAGAGGGAAATGGAAATGTGATATTGTGGCTTATACCATTGCGTTCATAGACATGATGATTAATATTGTCATATTTCTATGATGTTTTTTAAGCAAATCATTACATTAGTGATCACAGACTCAGTGTGTCATTGCACAAAGCTCAGATCTTTCTCATTGCTAAATGCAAGTTTTTATTTAATAAGATGATGTATTATTATCTATCTTTGAAAACTTCAAGGATGAAAGAGCTCAGACTTTTTTTCACTACTTCTGTAAGCACCGCAAACCTGCTTTGAATTTAAAGTTGTGAATCAGCCCGCTGTGCTTTCTTGCGGGGGGGCTATTGTTATATACAACAGGGCAAAAAGTGTCAATGATAGTAGTAAAGAACTGGCTAAAAGTGGTTAGAGTCAAAGCTGTCATTCACTGGGGCAACCCTTCGCCAACATGTACATTTAAATCCTACAACTACAAAAGAATGCAAGCTGAACTCATTCTGTACAGATTCATCATACATTTGAAAAAAAAAAACCCCATTAAAATAACAAAGAAGACGTCGTCCCACTAAACACTGGATGTTTTATAGACGTGCACTTATGTTTTAGCTCAAGAGACTGCGTCAACTTGGAGATGTCCGCTAATCGCTCTGCATTCCTTCATACATTACTGTTATGATCAATCCCATTTCAGAAAGTGTTATACTTTTCTAGATCATTTTCCAATAACTTCCTAGCCTGTAGGAAACATGCCCTCCACCCTCTGGAAACATGGGACTACAGAAGCAGTATAAAAATAAGATCTGTCCACAACGACCACATTTGGACTATAAATAGCCTGTACATGGCGGGTCTACAGACATCAACATCAGACATTACAAAACAACCCCTTCAGTGTGTATCAAAATTTGACGTCCAAAAATGACATATGAAAGACGTGACACCAATATCACTTTGCATAGTAGGTTAGGGTTAGGTCTTGATCCCAGAGGTTATATGGGGTCTCATGTGTATGTTGTCTCTGTTTGGGGAATACAATCTTTGAGTCCTTCCATTCATGTAGATTTTCACATGGGTGGGGTAATACAGGAATACAGGAAGTGAAAGATCAAAAATGAGAGCCAATGAGGAGTACAAAATAAAACAGGAACAGAAAACAAACACACTAAAAATGCACAATGGTTTCATACTTCAGTGGCAGTGACCTCAATTTTACTGCATACCTATACAACAAACTGCATTCACACTCGTGTATATTATGCTTAAAAATCTAATATTATTTGCAATTATTGATACATGCACTGGAGTTCAGTATTTTGCTCAAAGACAACTTCACATGTGGACTGAGGGAACTCTAGATCAAACAATAAACCTGTGAATTAGTAGACTGCCCACTCTCCTAATTCACAGGCTGCTCTGAAGAACATCTTGAGAACTCAATCAAGAACCTCAGATATTCAACCTTAAAACCTCCTCAGATCTGTATCAGATTGAGGACTGAGGTGGCAGAACAAGCTGAATTATTCTGTTTTATGAATGTTTTGGTGGACAAACTAGATCGAAACAATACTGAGCAGGTGGTTTTAAAATTAAATAAATTACACCATTCAAATACTGCAACACAAACGTGAGGGTCACAAACAATGCACTTAAAAATCTAAAACAGCATTTAATTTACAGTTTGTGCTAATAGACATTTTGTTTAGCATTAAAGTTTTGAGTTTTAATTTTCAGTCCTTCACTAATTGACATTTACACAATAGTTTCAAAAAGTACAGGCATTATATTTTTTTTTCAAATATAGCATACGCACAATGTAGTTCCATTTAAAAATGGGGAAAAAAGTATATATATATATATATACATATATACACACACACATATGTTTTATTGATTTGAATACATTTAGCACTAATTATTGGAACATAAAATTTGTTTGGTAAGCTCATTGGCCCTTGACCTGCATACACAGGTGAATCCAGTCATGAGAAAGTGTATTTAAAGTGGCCAATTGCAAGTTTTTCTCCTCTTTGCGTCTTCTCTGAAGAGTGGCTACATGGGAGCCTAAAACAACACTCAAATGACCTGAAAACAGAGACTGCTCAACATCATGGTTTAGGGGAAGTATACAAAAAGCTATCTCAGAGATTTCAGCTGTCAGTTTCCACTATGAGGAACATATTGAGGAAATGGAAGACCACAGGCACAGTTCTAGTTAAGGCTGGAAGTGACAGGTCAAGAAAAATCTTAGATAAGTAGAGGCGAAGGATCGTGAGAGTCAACCCACAGACCAGCTCCAAAGACCTACAACTTCATCTTGCTGCAGATGGTGTCACTGTGCATTGTTTAAGTCAGACCTTCCCAAAATGTGGGGCCCGCCCCCGAGGGGGGGGGGGCGCAGAGCCATGGCAGGGGGGGCGTGGTATGAAAAGGGGGGAAAAAAAACAAAAAGCTTGGACACTGCTAGCATGGGGCACCTACACAAACGCAAAGCAGGAGATGAAGCATCGCTGAATATGTTTCCAAACCAACTTCATTCTAAGCCAAAGACTAGAAAATATGATGAAGCATATCTTCCCTTTGGCTTCACCTGCACAAGTGCCAAGGTAGGTCTCCCCTGCAGATTTGATTTTCCCTTCGTGGGGAGCAGCGCTGGGCTGTTCAAATCATGGACAAACAGTATCCCACATTCTTGATTTTTAGTTCACAAACACTTGTTGTAATGACTAACTACTCCTGACATTTTGGAGATGTTAGCTCTTTATACAGTAAAGTTACAGTGGGATACAAATAACATCAGGCCGTTTCTGCCACGATTTGTGCCCCATGCAGTTCAAATCGCGGACAAACAGTATCCCACAGCTGTTTATGTTTTTAAACCCATTTAGCACAGAGAGGCATTTTTTGATTAGATTGCAATGTTGAATAGTATTACACAGGGGAAAAAAAACAACTACACGTAAAATAATCACACCATGACGCCTCTGCCTTTCTAAATGGAGGGACAGTAACTGCGTGCATATATGTAAACTGTAAAACCTGAAGATAGTCAGATTAACAGAAACGGTATTTTGTCTCTATCTGCCATTCTGCAATTCATCTCATGTAAACCGCAACGTGGCGCACAGCGTGACGTGAAAAAAGGCGCATACCTTTGACGTTGCGTGACGAACTCTGTATTCCTCGTCCACACGTAAACGCAAAAAAAGTTTTAAAAAAATCTCAGTTTTTGGTGATTCGAAACGCCGTTTATGTGTGGACGAAACAGCTGCGTTTTCAAATATACCCGTGTAGGTGTGGACGTAACGTAAAAGAGTTAGTAGTTTATTTCCTTACTACCTGTAATTTATTGCAGATTAGTTGTATTTGCTTAATTGCTTACTAAATGTTTGAGGTGTGAAATAAACTGCAATGGAGCAAAATATGGGTGTGTGTGGTTGGAGGATGTGTGAACATTTTTCTTGTAAAACAAAGGGGGGCCTAGCAAAAAAAAGTTTGGGAACCACTGGTTTAATTATTCAGTGCACTTTGCAGAAGGAGATGCTGGATGGGAGAGTAATGCAGAGGAAGCCTGTTCTGCACACTTGCCACAAACAGAGTCACTTGGGGTATGCTAAAGCACATTTGGACAAGCCAGCTTCATTTTGGAATAAGGGGCTGTGGACTGATGAAACTAAAATTGAGTTATTTGGACATAACAAGAGGCGGTATGGTGGAAACAGAACACAGCATTCCTAGAGAAACACTTGCTACCCACAGTAAAATGTGGTGGCGGTTCCATCATGCTGTGGGGCTGAAGTGCAGGTACTGGGAATCTTGCTAAAGTTGAGGGTTGCATTCCAGTCAGTATCAGCAGGTTCTTGAAAATCTACTAAGACGTTCAGGCAGAGGATCAAGTACAACATTCTGGAATGGCCATCTCAGTCCCCAGACCTGAATATTATTGAAAATCTATGGTGTGACCTAAAGTGGGCTGTCCATGCTCAGAAACCATCAAACCTGAGTGAACTGGAGATGTTTCGTAAAGACGAAAGGTCCAAAATCCATTCAACCAAAATCCAGACTCTCATTGGAAGCTATAGGAAGCATTTAGAGGCTGTTATTTCTGTAAAAGGAACATCTACTTACTTAATACTTAAGCTACTGTGTACTTCACACACATGGGAGATGCCAAACTGACTTTCATTGTTCTTGTAACAGTGACAATAAAATATCATCGTGTTCATCTGCTACATGATATATTTGAATGAAATTGCTGATCCAAATAGCCAGTGATTTACGAAGGAAAATTATCAAGGGTGCCCAAACTTTTGCATACCACTGTAAGTCCAAAATGCAGTAGGAAGAAGTATGTACATACTTATTAATCCCTACCCCACGCTCAACACTCTATTGAATCAACATATTCGATGTTACCCCAACTTCCCCTCATCACTAGCCCCACACAATAAAGACAGGCTGAAGGACATGTATAACCATAGCTACAGTGATAGATATAAATCAGATACAATTTAGCATAGTTATATATACTATCTTCATCAGCTTTATCAGTTTCATATTCTTCCAAAAGCACGTTTCAAAACATCTTTATGGACGGACTAATGCTTGAACATTGCTGTACCCACAGGAAAACTGTTCCACAGTTTTACTCCACAAATGGTAATACAAAAGGTTTTAACTCTTGTCTGTGCTTTAAGAGTCTTCAAATTAAATTTTCCCCTCAAATCATAGTCCTCTTCTCTGTCAAAAAACATCCTTTGTACATTTCCCGGTAACATATTATATCTGGCTTTGTACATAAGCTCTGCTGTTTTTTATTTTATAAGATCCATAAGCCTCAGGATTTTCAATTTTAAGAACATAATGTTAGTGTAGTCTCTAAATCCTGCTTTAGTAATCATCCCGATTGCTTTTTTCGGAGTTTTACATAATGTTATCTATTTGTTATCTATTATCACACCCAGAAATTTTGTATGAGAAACTTGCTCCACTTCAACATTATTTATCAACAATTTGCTCCAGCATCTCTTTTACAATTTCCAAATAACATAAATGTAGTTTTATTCAAGTTTAGCAATAACTTATTGCTATCAAACCATATTTTCAGTTTAATGATTTCTTGTGTGACAATTTCCAAAATCCGTAAATTCTCTCCAGCACAAAAAATATTTGTATCATCTGCAAAACAACCTGTAATATATCAGATGTTTTACATATATCATTGATGTACAGGATAAACAGTTTTGGTCCCAATACTGACCCCTGTGGAACGCCACAAACACTGTCCAGGCACTCTTATTGATATTCACCAATCTTCACAAATTGTTTGTTTGTCTATCAAATAATAAGCTTTTTTTTTTTTAGGTCAACAAAAACTCCAACTGTGCATTTTCTTTGAACTATATTATTAATGATATTTTCAATTAGTTCAGTTAATGCCGTGGATGTTGATCTGTTTGGTCTGAAACCATACTGACTGTCCATTATTACTTGATGTTTATCAATGAATTTGTCAAGTCTGTTAATGAAAACTTTTTCCAGTATTTTTGAAAATTGTGAAAGTAGAGAAACAGGCTTGTAATTTATGAACTGGTGGTATTACTTTAGCTGTTTTCATTTGTATTGGGAATATTATATCCTGTTATAACAGGATGTTCCAAAATTCAACCCTATTATTGCAATAACCATAGTAATGACAATACTTAAAGAACTGGGATGTGTCAGTAATGGGACTGAAAAACACAATAACTGTATACGCAACTGTTTACATTCACTTTCAAAGGCGATTTTCACATTTTTCTTTGCTATGAACTGTCAGATTATGTATTGTGCAATTAAAAGTGTGTGTCATACATATCACCCATAATTCATACCTCTAATTTGATAAATATCAAAAAGCAGCAACAGATATTTATAATTTTCACTATAAATAATCCACTATCAGAAAATTTTCAAAGGAAGGAAACAAAAAAAAGAATATGTTTTGTGTTTATTCTAGTCATTATGAGGCAGTGTTTACTCATCCTGTCTTACTGAAACACCGGGTAACTTCTAAGATTTTATTATTGGTCACTTCTTTTTTTGCAGAAAAAGCATGATGATGAAACTAAATCAGGATGCCGTCCAGGATCAGATTCCTCCTCAGTCAGGAGAAGAGGTCAGAAGATTGTTGCCATCTTTAACACTGTCACATGTCTCTGCCTTTGTACAGTCTGTACTTTGTCTTCATAGACATCTCTCCCTCAACCACAGGGTGGCAGCACTAATTGCAAAAACAACAGACAGAGGAGTCAGTATATGGAGAGACTGAATTCAATCTATGATCACTTCAATATATGATCAACTGAAAAACCTTCCAGTTCCTGACAGACATGAACAGTGTCAAAGGAGAAACTAAAAGGGAACGCCATCAGAGGGAGGACACCCGGGCTATAATACCCTCAGCTTCAGCTCAGACAAATGACTCTGCCTGTGAGCACAACAGTTCCAACCATCCATCACCATCCAAGGAGCTTTTATATCTCAAGGATCTTTGCTGTAACAACTTTGAGAGCACTTAGTTTGACAGAAGTGTTTTTCTTCATCTGTGAGTATAAGACCAGGTTCACGAACCTATGTACTGTCAACCTATTGACTGACTATAAGAAAGCCTATGACTCACACACGGATCCTGGAATGCCTAGAAATACAAGAACAACAGGACCCTAAGAGCCTTCATCAGGAATTCAATGGGGATGTGGTGAACAATGCTAGAGGCCAACTTGAAGCCAAGTGCGTGGTCAAGTGTGGGATTTACCAAGGAGATGCACTGTCCCCACTGCTGTTCTGCATAGGCCTGAACCCCCTTAGCCAGATCATCAACAAGACTGGCTAGGGATATCAACTACACAATCAAGCAATCATTAGCCACCACAACTATATGGATGACATCAAGCTGTATGCCAAGAGTGAACGAGACATAGACTCACTGATCCATACCACTAGGATATACAGCAATGACACTGTGATGTCATGCGGACTGGAGAAGTGTAGTGAGATGGTAACAAAGAGAGGGAAAGCAGAACTGAGCGAACTGCACTAGCAGAAGGCAACAATGCAGACATCAAGGACAGCTACAAGTCCATCCATACCATGCATGGAGGGTTTCACCATATCCTGGGATTGTGCACTAAGCAGAATGAAGGAGACTAGTGAGTGTCAGTGTCATTATTGCTTTACTTTGTAGAAAAATAATGATAAGGACACTGAATCAAGATCAGTTTCTCCCTCAGTCAAGAGAAGAGATCAGAAGATCGTCATCATCTTTAATACTCTCAAATTTTGTCTACCAAATTTTATTTTAGCCTTTTGTCTGTATAGGTAAGTATATTTATTTATACATGATTTGAAGTTCTCTGAACCATTTTCCAACAAAAGACACTCAGGAAATTCAGACCTCCACCAAGGCAGGTCACTCTCTGTGCAGGATTTTAGGGAATAGTGTTGTAATTTATATTCATTATTTTGTTTTCTTTGTTGCTTTTAAGCATTTTAAAGAAGTTTCACTGCAGAAATAATTAAGTGTAAAGTGCAGACGTTTGCTGTTTGCCCCACAGAAATACTTTTTAATATGTGTGCCATAATTTTGAGTATAATAATAATAATAATAATTTTTTATTGTTCATTAATGTGGATGTAGCGGATGTTTGTTTAGTAAAATGTCCTTAAATATTTAGTAATAATTAGCAAATGAACAAACGTTTTCTATGTTAATGAACATTTTTGGAGTTTAGCTATTCTGTTTTTACATTTTGTATTTTTGTATTGATTTGTTTATTTTGTCTTTACGTCAGAGAGTGGTACAGAGCTGTGTTGTTGTCAACAAGACACTTGGTGATGTTGACTTGCAGCATATCCAATAAAAAAAAGATAAAACAATAATCTCTTGGATTTTCAATATTTCCTTCTGCTAGAATCACTGCACATAAACAGCAGTTATAGTTATTTGACCTGCAGCATTCACACTACCCCTCTAAGTATACTTGAAATGAGAGGAGAGTTAAACACAGAATTAATTTGACTGCAATCTGCTATCTACTGACATCTAGTGGTGAGATTACAGCTACACACTGTACCTTAAATCAACCTCCCAGTTTTTAAGTGACTGTTTAAGATTGACATATTATTTGTATGTTGAAATGTTATGTGATTAAACTTCATGAACCCTTAAATTTATTTTATTCACTGAAGACATTTATACATGGTGCAGCACGGTGGCACAGTTGTTAGCACTGTTGCCACACAGCAAAAAGGTCCTGAGTTCAACTCCACCATGAGGCCGGGGTCTTTCTGTGTGGAGTTTGCATGTTCTCCCCATGTTTGCGTGGGTTCCCTCCGGGTACTCCGGCTTCCTCCCACTGTCCAAAGACATGCAGCTTGTGGGGATAGGTTAATTGGATAATCCAAAATTACTACTAGGTGTGAATGTGAGTGCGAATGGTTGTCTGTCCCTGTGTGTTGGCCCTGCGACAGACTGGCGACCTGTCCAGGGTGTAACCCTGCCTCTCGCCCTATGACAGCTGGATAAGCAGAAGTGAATGGATGGATAGAATGGACATTTATACATGTATTTATACATGACCTGCAGTCCTTCATCGCTTCTAATTTTATACAGAAACCATTTCATCAAAGTATTTTCTATACAGACTCCCACCTACAATTGGATTGCTTATTGAAAAGGATGATTCTTGAAATTGTGTCCAACCGAGATACACTGTTAATCAATGTGACATTTAATAGATACTAATCCAGCCTTTCAACTTTTTATTTGATCAAATTTCTGCTCACTGAGTACCAATTTTATTCTTTTTTTTAGTAAATCTCTCTAAATCTGAGCACTTTATATTTTATTAATATGACTGAACTTGATCCTCACTTAACTGCTTAAGTTATGCTACAGGTAAAATGTGCTTTTTAAGAAAAGCAATCCATAGTTTAAAATAAGTTTGATAAACATACACATTAGCATATTAATATACATACTGGCATATTTTCAAACTTGATCTGTAAGATTCTTTCTTATGAACGACGTTTGAATGCATAAATGTATAATATATATATGAATATATGTAACAAGTGGAACATGTAATGTTTTTAAATAGCAAGTAGATTGTGACAGTTGATTATATTTATATTATTAAGTTGACAACTTGGTTAGTGATAACTGGATAAATGTGATTTAAAAGGTGGCCTTTAACCTTTGTGTGTCTAAGATGAATACCTGGGATTTACAGAACGAGATGTTTATTATTAGTGGTTTTTAACATCACAAAAATGTGATGACTCAGTTTAAACAATCTGAGAAGCATTTTATGTGAAGTATATTGAGTTAATATTTTGTGAAAGATTTAAAAGAAATCCAGCTGTACAATGAAATAAAAATTCTAATAAATAAAATGTGTGATTGAGTGCAGACAAAATGGGTAAAATGAACTTTCATTTTATTGATAAAAGATTCAAACTTGAGAAATTCTTCAATTAGAAAATAAAATGTATTAATTTAGTGAGCACCCCAAACTATTTGTATTTTTAAAATGAATGAATGAGCCAAGGAAGACACTGAAAAGAAGAAATGTCAGTGGTAAGGTAGAGGTGACTGACATGATTTCTAACTTTGGGAAATCTTGGGTCCTTTCATTTTGCTTTGAGATCTTCAACTTTCTGAAATTCATTTCCTAAATACACAGTTTTTACTTCATTAAACCAATCAGTCCAACTTTACAATGTAAAAGCACACCACAGTATTTGGGTGTTATTTTCAGAGGTGGTGATGTAGTGTTGCAGTTCAAAGTTGCCTCTCTACACAAGTGAGTCACACGAGAGACTAAATTATAGGAGACAATTATTTGTCATATAATTATATTCCCACTTCACGTTCCATGTTTGAACTGTGACAGTTTGTTGTGAATCTGAAATATTGTATAAATTACTCCCATGTAACAT
>NW_005187591.1:1133107-1139181 GCF_000239375.1 Pundamilia nyererei
GGGAGGAAGCCGGAGTACCCGGAGAGAACCCACGCAAACACGGGGAGAACATGCAAACTCCACACAGAAAGACCCCGGCCTGATGTTGGAATTGAATTCAGGACCTTCTTGCTGTGCGGCAACAGTGCTAACCACCGTGCCACCGTGCTGCCCTTTAATAGACTGAAAATAAACCATGAGTTTCCTACAAAGCTCATTATTTTTAGTGCTCAACCTGAAGATGAAGGACTTTATACATGTAAGTTAACAGACAAACGTGGCCTAAACAGCATTACATGGAGTTTAACTGTGTCTGAGAACCCCAAAGGTAGGTAGACAAAAAGCAGATCCAGTCAATTCTAGCAAAGGTCAACCAAGCATTTTAAATTAATTCTCTGCTGATTTGATACAGAATCCACTTCATCAAAGTATTTTCTATACATACTCCCACCTGCAATTGGATTCCTTCTGTGTTTCATCACACTAGCTGTGTTTCTCTACAGGTGAGTAAAACCTTTTTATCTTCATAATGAATGCATGAATGTGATTATTTTGTGTTCTTCTTCTTTCTTGGGCCGCAACAAATAAGAAAAAGACAAAGTGAAATGGAAATAAATGTATATGGCTAATATTATAGGATAGTAATTCATTTAAAATTAAAATTGTCATATTTCTATGATGGTTTCAAAGCAAATTATGATAAATGAAAATTCCAAGTACACAATACAATCGAAAAATAAAATGCATTTCGATTCATAAAACCAACCTGGACCTCTTGAGTTCAGTTCAGTTAAATAACAAAATCACTGACGCAGGTTGAATGTTAATGCCAGATGAAGAATGCAGGTGAAAAATCTCTCATTGCATCCAGCCCTGTCACTAAACATGGTAAACTGTGATGGAGCAAAATACTGAAACTGCATCCATCCAGCGAGTGTGTTCAATAAAAAATAAAACACAGAATGAATGTATCTGGAAGTAGTTTCTTTTATTACTCAACCCAACCTTTTTATTTCATATGAAGATGCTTTATTGTTTTAGGTAGGAGAACACCAGAATTATCAAGTTTGAGCTGAAATAGTTTTTATTTTTCAAGTTTAGTTTTTTGTTCAGTACGTCTGTAAAGGCTTAAATCAGCCTCTGTTCTTTATGTTGGCCTATTTTTCTATACAGACGAGAGTGAAAAGAGGAAATAAGAGTCGTGAAGAAGTGGTTAAAGGTGGTCAGAGTCAAAGCTAACATGGATACTGGGGACTTTTTCTTTTTTTTTCTTTTTTTGTGGTAAACCTCCGGCGTGCATGTTTCCATTCTGCAACTAGAAAAATACCTTTGTTACTCTCAAAGAGTCTGCGTTCACTGTGCGTAGGGTCATCGTGCTTCATGTAGATTTTGCTACAAACAACTGAGATGCACTCCCCAAATAGATGATATTCCCTGCCGTAAATTAAGGTTTGGTACACAGGAAATAAGTTCAACAAGACACTCGGAGACAAAACAGGGCCAGACAACAAGAGGGATAAGAAAGCTGGAATGCTGAATACTTGAGAAAGATAATCTGAAAGAAGACGAGAAGAACTTAGCTCACATGCAGAGAGGAGGAGACAGAGGCAGGTATATTGTGGAATATAGCAGGAACTTAAAATGGTGTGGTCATATAAGAATACAGGAGGTAAAAAAATCAGAACTTTATGTAGTACTCATGATGAGTACTTTTGTTTGCACTCAGCTTTACTGTAATGCACTTTATATAGAGATCAGTGGATCATACGTTACTCATCTACAGAGGGTGCAAAATGCCACAGCTCCTCTTTTAACTGCCACCCATATTTTAGCTTCACTTGACTGGCTGTCCATTTCTTTTGGGATTCATTTTTAAATTATTTTATTTGCTTTTAAAGCCCTCAATGGCCTAGCCCCATCTTATGTGTCTGAGCTTCTACAGCCTTATACACCCACCCGCTCTCTCAGGTCAGCTGATCAGTGGCTCCTGAATGTACCCAGGACTGAGCGTAAACTTAGAGGAGATCGAGCTTTTGCTGTAGCAGCTCTGTGGAAATGTGGAACGATCTGCCTTTAGAGATTAGACAGGCTTCTTCCCTAAATGTTTTTAAATCACTCCTGAAAACCCACCTCTTTCCCCTTTGTATGAACCTTCCAGATCCCTCAGGTCATCTGGATCCGGTCTTTTATCAGTTCCCAGAGTCAGAACCAGACACGGAGAAGCTGCATTCAGCTTTTATGCTCCTTATATCTGGAACAAACTCCCAGAAAGCCTCAGATCAGCTGAAACACTCAGTTTATTTAAATCCAGGTTGAAGACTCACTTATTCTCAGCTGCATTTGAATAAAGCACCAAATCCACACTTTTAAGCTTAAATTTCAAAACTTACATTTTAACTACTGATTTTATCTGTTTTGATTTTATATCCTGTTTTGTTTGTTTGTTTGTTTATTAGTTTGTTTGTTTGCTTGTTTTACTCAATTTTAAATCATGCTTTTATTTGTTTTTGTTTCTAATGTCTCTGTAAAGCACTTTGAATCACCTTGTTGTTGAATTGTGCTATACAAATAAACTTGCCTTGCCTTGCCTTTCCTTTGACCCCGTGTGAGATGTTGGTTTTATTTTTAGTTGATTCTATGCTGTTTTATCTTGTTTTTAATATAGGGCTGTTTTTTCCTGTATTACGTCTTTTGTTTATTTATTTTTGCTGTTTTCTGTTATTCTATTGTTTTTAACATATTTTCTGTACAGCACTTTGGTCCTGTGCTGGGTATTTTAAAGTGCTTTATAAATAAAATTGGATTGGATTGGACTGGACTGGAGGTTCAGATAACCAACCTTGTGATTAAATAGCACCAACCCTATATCACAGATACCTATAAAGAAAATATTTAGAATACAAGAAAGAACCTAAGATATTAATGTAGTAGCAAACCTCACAAGATCCTCCAGATCTCCATCAGACTGAAGTCTGAGGTTTCAGAACAAACTCAATTGTTCCAGTCAACAATGTTTTAGTGACACAAGGGGAGGAGCTTAACACTATTGGACAGGTAGTTTTAATGGTGAGCCTGAGCAGTATCTATCAGAATTTCACTGTGTTAAATAAGTTGAATTATTTAAAGAATATAACACAAAACTGAATGTTACATTCATTTTTCATACACTCAAAATATGTTTTCATTCATTTCACCAAAATTTTTACCTCTACTTTGTCAAAAAAAACAAAAACAAAATATCTACTGAAAAATAATGATTATTTTTACTATCAGCAAATTCTTAATCATTTCTAAACCCATATATAAAAATGAAACAAAAATAACGTTCTGTGTTATTTTTCATTAGATACTGCACCCGGACCCTGAACAAGGACCTGCATGATATCAGGACTTTGAGTTTTGTCCAGTATCATGTTCAGCTGAGAGGAAAGGTTAGAGGAATTTTATTTTTTTCCACACAAAGATTTTTATTCCTCACAAAGTGTTTCAACTCATATCTTCTCTTACCTATTCTCATGTTTGCTATTTAACTTTTTTCTTGTAGAAATTAAGTTTATTTACACTTTTGATCCATAGGTGTTCCCTCCACAACCTCAAAGTTTTGCAGTATAACGGACAGGCAGCACATTCAGAAAATCATTTTTATCTGGGGCTTCTAGTGTGCTGACAAGAAGAAAGTCCAGATAAAAGATGAATAGGAAACAAGGTATAGACCAGAAGGAGAGCTCAAGAGAAAGGTCACATTGTTTTCTGTTTAATTCTTGTACTGGAGAAAGAAAATGTTTCACATTTCTTGGAAACCTCATGTAGACCTAATTTTCTATCTGCACCAGTAAAATTTGGTGTAAAAACATTTGATTTTCAAACTTAATTTTGACTGTTTTTTTAAAATCTTTGACTTGTTTCTTCTGTTTCAGATATATTAGTTTTGTCATAAATGTATTAAATTAGGCTTTTTGCACCTGATTATTTCCATAAAGCTGAAACTGGATATATGTAATTTGTTTATTAAGCATAAAACAAGCATAAAATTAAACTCATTCAGATTATGTCTGTTGTGTAAACATCTCCAGGTAACTTGCTGGTGATTTTCAAACAGATTTGGACTAACATTTGTGTCCTGGGTTTGAATCCACCATCTGGCTGGGACTTCTCTATGTGGAGTTTGCATGTTCTCTCCGAGTACTCTGACTTCCTCCCACAGTTCAAAGACATGCTGTTAGTCACGTTACGTTAATTGGTAATTCTAAATTGCCAATCAGTGTGTCTCCAGGCTCCAGACATGTGTCATGCTTTTTACACCCTCCATTTGAACTTAACTAGTTTTGCTTTGAATGTGGCCAACAATAAAAGTGAAAAACATAATTCTGGAAGTTGTGTCCAACATGTTCATGATACTGAATGTGAAATTCGACGGCCACTCTGAAGACATTTTATACAAATTGCTATTTTAACAGTTAGCTGCTCACTGACCAAGATGTTTTGTACTACTTAGTGAATTTAGTCTTGTTCTTGGTTCTCATTTGGTTCTTTATCCATTATACTGGCATTATTACATCTAGTTTAGTTTAATTCCCCAAAGAGCTGAGAATAGGATTGGAGCCCCTTTTCTGAGAGAGCTTTAACTCTTGGGGGCAAAGATTCAGATGATAAATTTTCCTTCATTCCAGCGCATCTTATATTTATGAAATGAGTGACTAAATTACAAGAAGAAATTATTGGCAATATAATTGTGTTCAGTTTCTTGAATAACTGTGTTTGAACTGTGACATTTGTAGTTAAATTCAATCATTGCATTCATGACATCCATCCAACTTATTGTTTGAACAAATGGTGACACATTTACATACATTAGTTTCGTAGCTCAGCAGTAGAGCGGCTAACCACTTCCTTTTTGTGGCTCCTCCTCAGATACACATAAAGCTGACAGTAAAGTTCAGGTCTGTTTCTTCCTCTCTCTGTTGATCATGATGTTCAGGCTAAACCAAGCAGCACTGCTCTTCATTCAGCTGTTAGTGATGTGGCATGTCTTTGCAGGTAAAGAGCACATTTGTGTTTAAGATTCTTTTTTTTCTAGATTAAATGCAGATATAATTTTATATTGAATATCTCCGTTAAGCTTTAGACATTTTTGGAGGAAATCACAGAACTATCCAGATTTTCTACTGATATATATTTATTATTTCTTTCAATCTTACATGTTGCTTAAAGACAACCACAGACCTATGTTGGCGTCCACAGGAGACTCAGTGACACTGACTTGCAACATATCTGAGAAAAATGCAACACTTATCACCTGGACTAACAAAAGATCTGTTTTTCACTATTCCATTGTGCTGAATCGCACACATTCAAACTTTAATAGACTGAAAATAAACCATGAGTTTCCTACAAAGCTCATTATTTTTAGTGCTCAGCCTGAAGATGAAGGACTTTATACATGTAGCATAACAGACAGAAGTGGCGTAAACAGCATTACATGGAATTTAACTGTGTCTGAGAACCCCAAAGGTAGGTAGAACAACAAACAGGAATAATCACTTCTACTAAAGGTCAAACAAGCCATTTAAATTAATTCTCTGCTGATTTTATACAGAATCCATTGTATCACAATATTTTCTATACATACTCCCACCTGCAATTGGATTCCTTCTTTGTTGCATCACAGTAGCTGTCTTCCTCTATAGGTGAGTAAAAGCTTCACATAACTTCACAATGAATGGATGAATTTGGAATTTTTATAGAATTAACAGATGAGTGAATGCATGAATTAATCTATGTGTGCTAGGTTTCTGAAATGTAAGCTCTGGTCTGATTTCACTGTATAATACCGAAGTATAGCGACAATAATGGAATCTTTATCTTTCTTTTTAAATCAAGGTTTGGTACACAACTCACCACTAAAGTCCATCTAAGAGAGGACAAGGATAACTATAATATTATAGTATTTTATATATACAGAGGAGGGGAAAGACAGAGGCAGGTATAAAGCGCATTATGGTAGAAAATCCCATACAGGAAGTGAAATAATAAAGTTGAGAGCCAGTGATGACTACATAATAAAAGAGGAAAAAAAAAAAAAAAAAAAAAAAAAA
>NW_005187591.1:1140409-1144546 GCF_000239375.1 Pundamilia nyererei
TAATTACATTTTTGCTTGATGCATAAAGTTAAAAGATTAAAACTAGAAAAACAAGTTTTAAAATGGTGCTGAAAAATTAATCACACAATATTCCAAAATTCAACCTTAATACTGCAATATCCACAATAATAACAATACTTAAAGAACTGACATTAATTATTAATGGGACTCAAACACACAATAACTTTACTGCACATGCAACTGTTTAAATTCACTTTCAAAGACAATTTTCTAATTTTTTTGCAATTTAAAATGTGTTTTCGTATACGTCACCCATAATCCATACCTCTAATTTGATCAATATTAAAATACAGCAACAAATATTGATTATTTTCACTATAAATAATCATTACTGTCGTAAAAATTCTCAAAGTGAAAAAAATAGAAAAAGAGGATTTTTTTTGTGTTTATTCTAGTCACTTTAAGATAATGTTCACTAATCCTGTCTTATCCCCAAAGGTTGATTCTGTTTATCTGAATGTAGCTTTTTCACTGAAACTAGACAACTGAATGAACAATGGGCTGTGAGGTCAGGTTCTTGATAATTAATATACAAATTGTAATGACCACTGATCAACAATCACTGATCAAAGACCATTGATCACTGGCCATGAGTACCATTCACAGAGAGTTGGAGAATAGCTGCAATCACAGCACTGTAAGATGGTGAAAGATGTACTTTTAGGCTCGCTCCTCGATTTAGAGTTGGTCTTTCCCTTTTCAGGTAAACGACCTCCTTGACTTGACCAAGGAACTGACCTCGCAACCCATTGTTCATTCAGTGGTCTAGTTTCAGTCACTGTGCAAATGTACTGTTAATAAGGCTGGGCAAACCTGCACTCAGCTAAGACTGAAGAAGTCACTTGGATGAGTGAAAAAATGTTTCTCCCACTGAAAATGCTACATCCAGATGAGCAGAATCAACTTTTGGGATTTACTTACTTGGATGATTGAGCATGCATCAAGACTATCCTGTCTTATGTCTGAATCACCTGGCGAGTACTAAGATTTCATTATCAGTCACTTCTTTTAATTTGCAGAAAAAATGTGATGAAACTAAATCAGGATGCAGTCCGGGATCAGATTCCTCCTCAGTCAGGAGAAGAGGTCAGAAGATTGTTGCCATCTTTAACACTGTCACATGTCTCTGCCTTAGTACAGTCTACACTGATTTTTATTTTTACTTTGTCTTCATAGACATCTCTCCCTCAGCCACAGGGTGGCAGCACTGATTGTAAAAACAACAGGCAGAGGAGTCAGTATATGGAGAGACTGAATTCAATCTATGATCACTTCTGAACTGAAAAACCTTCCAGTTCCTGACAGACATGAACAGTGTCAGAGCAGAAACTAAAAGGGAACGCGATCAGAGGGAGGCTACAACAGCCTCTTCAGCTCAGACAAATGACTCTGCCTGTGAGCGCAGCAGTTCCAACCATCCATCACCATCCAAGGAGCTTTTATATCTCAATGATCTTTGCTGTAACAACTTTGAGAGCACTTAGCTTGACAGAAGTTTTTTTTTCTTTATCTAAGACTATAAGACCAGGTTCACGAACCTATGTACTGTGAACCTATTGATTCACTATGAGAAAGGCTATGACTCACACATGGATCCTGGAATGCCTAGAACTATACAAGACCAACAGGACCCTAAGAGCCTTCATCAGGAGTTAAATGGGGATGTGGTGAACAATGCTAGAGGCCAACTTGAAGCCAAGTGCGTGGTCAAGTGTGGGATTTGCCAAGGAGATGCACTGTCCCCACTGGAGATGCACTGTTCTACACAGGTCTGAATCCCCTTAGCAAGATCATCAACAAGACTGGCTAGGGATATCAACTACACAATCAAGCAATCATTAGCCACCACAACTATATGGATGACAACAAGCTGTATGCCAAGAGAGAACGAGACATAGACTCACTGATCCATATCACTAGGATATACAGCAATGACACTGTGATGTCATACGGACTGGAGAAGTGTAGTGAGATGGTAACAAGGAGAGGGAAAGCAGAACTGAGCGAACTGCACTGGCAGAAGGCAACAATGCAGACATCAAGGACAGCTACAAGTCCATCCATACCATGCATGCAGGGTTTCACCATATCCTGGGATTGTGCACTAAGCAGAATGAAGGAGACTAGTGAGTGTCAGTGTCATTATTGCTTTACTCTGCAGAAAGATTATGATAAGGACACTGAATCAGGATCAGTTTCTCCCTCAGTCAAGAGAAGAGATCAGAAGATTGTAATCATCTTTAATACTCTCAAATTTGTCTACCAAATTTTCTATCTCAGAGTCAGCTACAAATTTTATTTTAGCCTTTTGTCTTCATAGGCAGCGCCCTCTCAACCACGAGGAGGTGCTCACTGTAAAAATACCAAGCAAAGCAGTCAGTATATTGAGAGGCTGGATTTAATCTGTGGTCACTTCTGAACTGAAAAGCCTTCAACTTACACAGAGACTGTCACTGTCACGGTCTGGCTGGCAGACCGTGGGGGTGTAGGGAAGGAGGACCCAGGCGCGGTGCTCTATGTACAAGCAGTGTGTTTATTAACAGTGATGGACAGACATGACAATAAATCCCGTGCTCTCCCGACTCCCGTGACGTGTCCTCTTCCCAGTGCTAGTGCTCTTGTCTCCGCTTCTCCGTGATGAGCACCCCGTGCTCGCTGTCCTCTCGTCTCCCCACAACTCCTGGGGACATAAGAGAGAGGAAGCCGTCAGACACACAATAATGCAGCAGACTCAAACTAGGAACTGGTCGAGAGACTAACGTGAAGCCACGCAATGATCCAGCGTCGGAGAGAGCTCCACCACACTCTCAAGTAGCTCCTCCGACAGGCCTGATCAGCTGCAGGTTTGTCAAGGTCTTCAGGTGTGGCCAATCACCTGCCAGGGCCACACCCACACACACACACGAGGGAACGAGGGACAGCAATACAAAATACATACATTATAATATTACTCCATAACTGCTCAGGGTCCTTGGGTCGCTCAGACCCAGGACCCTGACAGAGACATGGATGTTTTTCAGGGAAGCAGGAGGACAACAGGGCTACAATATCCTCTTCAACTCAGAAACACATCTCTGGCCACGAATAGAGCAGTTCCAACCACTCCCATCCAATCTGTGTGTTCACAAGGAGCACCCAGTTAGGAGAAAGTTTGCATCAAAGGAAGATGAAGAGAACTAAACTAAATAAACTGCAGGTCTGCACCAAAGCGCAGTGTCAGTATTCGAAACTGTGAATCCGGTTTCAGTAGTCCAAGTATTAAAATGTGAGCAGGGAATGGGCATAGTGGATGTCTTTAGAGTGTCAAGTATATTTATTTATACAGGACTTCAAGCTCCCTAAACCATTTTCCTACAATAAGCCCTCAGGAAATTCAGAACTCCACCAAGGCAGGTCTCTCTCTGAGTGTTGTACAACAGTGTTGTAATTTTATTTATTTATTTTGTTTGCTTTGTTGTTTCTAAGCATTTTTAAAGAAGTTTCACTGCAGAAAAAATAAAGTGCAAAGTGCAGACTTTTGCTTTTTAATATACTTGCAATAATTTTGAGTATAATTATTTGTATTTTATATAGTTCATTAATGTGGATGTAGTACATGTTTGCTTGGTAAGGTTTCTTTAAATATTCAGTAATAAATAGCAAACGAACAAAAGTTTTTTTTATGTTAATGTATATTTTTGGAGTTTAGTTATTCTGTTTTGACATTTTGTATTTTTATATTAATTTTTTTCTTTAGATCTTAGATATTTTTATAGACGAGTTGCGTCATTGTCAAGAAGAGACTTGGTGATGTTGACTTGCAGCATATCCAATAAAAACAAAGATAAAACAATAATCTTTTGGATTTTAAATATTTCCTTCTGGTAGAATCACTGCAGATGAGCAGTGGTCGAGTATTTGTGCTACAGCATTCACACTACCCCTCCAGTTGCACTTGAAATGAGAGGAGTAAGAACACAGAATTAATTTGACTGCAATCTGCAATCTCCTGACATCTAGTGGCGAGATTACAGATAGACACTGTGCCTTAAATCAACCTCCAAATTTTAAAGTGACTTTTTAAGACTGACATATTATATTCTCCAAAAGTTGATTCTGTTCATCTGGACGTAGCGT
>NW_005187591.1:1144986-1147353 GCF_000239375.1 Pundamilia nyererei
GTGTCTGGGAAGGGATCTCAAAACTGGATTATAGATGGCAGAGAGTTGGTGTCGTAAACCCCCGCCTCTGTTCAAAGATGGTCGCTCACAGTGGACATAGATGGCTTCTTTCACTCCTCTTTCAAACCATCTGTCCTCTCTGTCCAAAGTGTGAACATTGGCATCCTCGAAAGAGGATTTGCATAATGACTGAAACCAGCCTAATTATGCAAATTCTCATGACCATTGATCAACAACCACTGACCAAAACCCACTAATCAAAGACCACTGACCAATGGCCATGAGTACCATTCACAGAGAGTTGGGGAATGGCTGCAATCACAGCATTGTAAGATGGTGAAAGATGTACCCTTAGGCCCCCTCCTCGATTCAGAGATGGTCTTTCCCTTTTCACGTAAATGGCCTCCTTGTCTCCGCGCTCAAACCAGCGTTCCTCCCTGTCCAAGATGTGTATCATTGAAAGAGTGTCCACTGGCCTGTAGGTGTAAATAGACTGCAGAGTCCTGGCCTGATGAGGTAGCTCTTCTGTGTTGTGCCGTCCGCTTCGCCAGAGGTTGTTTGGTTTCCCCGATGTATAAATCGTGGCAATCCTCCTGGCACTTAACAGCGTACACTATGTTACTCTGTGTCGGGGGACTCTATCCTTGGGGGTGGACCAATTTTTGGCGCAGCGTGTTTTGGGGTTTAAAAGCCACAGAGATCCGGTGTTTAGAAAAAATGTGTCTCAACTGCTCCAATACTCCTGACACATACGAGATCACTACAGGTTTTCGCTTGGGCAGCGATTGTCCTTCTCTCCTGGATCAGCTGGAGCTTTCTTTAGGTGCCTTCCCAGCTTTGACAAAAGTCCAGCTGGGATAACCACATTTAATCAGGGCCTTCTGAAGGCCCTGATTAAATGTGGTGTAATTAAATTGTAAAAACCGGTGTATACTTTACAGTCCGAATTTTCAACACGGGCTGAAATAGAGACTCAGCGTGGCTGCACCTTGTTGCTATGCTTAAATCAGTCATGTGATTTGGAGGTGCAGCGTGTCTGTGGACCCCAGAGGGTTAATAACACTCACCTTCATTCCATTTCCAGAGTGTAACAACCAACCACCTGTGTGAAATCTGAAATCCCCATGGTGTTGTTCAAAATGTGCTCTGGCACAATCATAAGCATTGGTTGCTACTGAAAACAAGAAAAGAGCTGATCCTATGGGCTGAACCATTTGTTAATTGTGGAGGGGGGTAACACTATGCAATAAATTCAGTTTTAGCATTTCTATACACTGTTAACTGTAACTACGCTCAAAATGTTCATGCTATTTTATTTTAAAAATCAACACTGTCATATGCAAAACTAGGGTGGCACTTGGTTGGCAAGAGATCATTTTAGGGTGGCACTTGCCACCACATGCCACCCTTCTAGATCCACCCCTGCCTGACACTCGCATGGAGGACACACACCGCAGTTGTTGGTGCTGCAAAGTTGCCGGGAAATGGCTTTCCAAGCGGCTCACCCCGCGGCAGGCGGGGGCGATTCTAGGATCAGAGCTTTGAGGGTGCTGAGCACCCAGAGAACTGCCCAGCCAGGCAAGATAAACTTTACTCGTCACGATGAGACTTCTTCCCTGTCTCTGTCAGTCCCTGCATCCTTAAATGTCTCCAGTTGTCCCGAATTCTCTCCGACTGTCTCCTTGGTGCATTTAAACCCCTGTTCCTCCCTGTCCTCGTCATCTGTTGTCTTCATCTCCATTATCAGTCATCAGAGTTTTACCATCTCTGTGCAAGTCTGCAAATTTTGGGGGTGCTTGTAAATATAAGAAACTATAACAAGAGTTTGAGGTACAGTGTTAAAAAATACAAGTAAAATAAAATAAAAATACTAATAAATAATATGTATGATGAACTGCAGATAAAATGGGTAAATTGAACTTTCGTTTTATTTATAAAATATTCAAACTCGAGAAATTCTCCAATTATAAAATAAATATATTAATTTAGTGAGCACCCCAAACTATTTGTATTTTTAAAAGAATGAATCAGCCAAGGAAGACACTGAAAAGAAGAAATGTCTGTAGTAAGGTAGAGGTGATTGATATTGTGGCATGCAGAGGAATCTTTACAAAGAAGCTCACAGAGAGAGATTGTTATTCAACCCCAAGCTGGTAGGGGGAGCTCTTTATTACAACACACACCGATGCTACACTGTGCTTCGAGGGTCATCAACGGCATAACAGAACTCACCCATGGTTGCATTCATTCTATAAAACAACACTGTAAGTGCCTTTGAACTGCAGTACAAACACAACATTCAAGATAACAGTTAAAAGTAGTGTAACCATAAACAACAAAACAAGAACATCCAAACAGCAGTCCCAA
>NW_005187591.1:1180175-1186989 GCF_000239375.1 Pundamilia nyererei
CTTATTCAAATTCAGTTTCTGATGGCACAGATTTCTGCCCATAGTATCAGTATGTGGTTTTTTTTCCACTCTACCTGAACGTGGTTTTGGATTAGTCGCAACAAAATCACTCGTCTGTGACGAGGGACTTGTTGTAGCGAGTATGTTTTCCGCATTCATCGGGAGAAGTGGTAAGGGCGTGTCCAGCTGGTGATAGAATTTTGTAGGCTGGACTGTCCCATTTCACAAGCCTCCCACTTCCAGCCTTAGCTGTCTTTGAGTACGCGGCCCTTGTAGACCGTTAAGGCTGCAGACCCTGAATTGGGATACAGCCCTATTGCAGCATAAATAAGGGGGATTCAGAGTCACCTGATCCAGCCCTAACTAATATGCTTTAGCAAAAAGGATGGTTTTAAGCCTAATCTTAAAAGTAGAGATAGTGTCTGTCTCCTGAATCCAAACTGGAAGCTGGTTCCATTGACGAGGGGCACACAAACTGAAGGCTCCTAACTGAAGGCCTGAGAACTGAAGGTTCTAGGAACAACAAGTAAGCCCACAGTGTGAGAGTGAAGTGCTTTAATAGGGTGATGTTGTACTACAAGGTCATTAAGATAAGATGGGGCCTGATTATTTATTACCTTGTATGTGAGGAGCATGATTATGAATTCAATTCTGGATTCAGCCGGGAGCCAATGAAGGAAACACAATACAGGAGAAATATGCTCTCTCTTTCTAGTCCCTGTCAGTAACTCTTGCTGCAGCATTTTGGATTAACTGAAGGCTTTTCAGGGGGTTTTAAGGACATCCTGATAATAATGAATTACAGTAGTTCAGCCTGGAAGTAATAAATGCATGAACTAGTTTTTCAGCGTCACTCTGAGAAAGGATATCTCTAATCTAATCTGCACTATATCAAGCAGGACAAGCACAGAGATGAGTCCACTGTCAGAGGCCATAAGAAGATCATTTGTAACCTTCACTAAAGCTGTTTTTGTGCTGTGATGAGCTCTGAAACCTGACTTAAACTCTTTAAATAAGCCATTTCCCTGCAGATGATCTGTTAGCTGTTTGACAACTACTCTTTCAAGAATTTTGGATGTGAAAGGAAGGTTGGAGATTGTCCTATTATTAGTTAAGACAGCTGGGTTCTGTCATGTAATAAATATATTCTTAGGACCAAAATAACACCTATATGAGACACATTTTTAAATTCTAATGTTAGAGTTTCTTCAACTGGTTTTTGGGGTTGTGCAGGGCTCTCTCTTCCAGAAGATGATTGAATAAAGAAATATAAATGTTTTGACCACTCTGAGTCGGGTTTTCTCTGTTCTATCATGGTGATCAAAGAATCGGGTTTTAATAGTCCAGAGATGGGGTTTTTTAAAGAAATGGTTTAACTACTGCCAGCTTGAAGGCCTGCAGTACATAGCTGATTATTAGAGATAGCTTGATCATATTTAAGATTGAACCATCAATCAACGGCAGGACTTTTTTGAGCAGTTTTGTAGGAGTGGGGTCTAAATCATTCTAAGTCCACAAATCTGTTGCACGGCAAAGGATGAAAGTAGAAAAGTCTGGAAATCTGTGCTGTGTTGATTACGCATGCAAACTTGTAAATGAAAGAACAAGAAGTACTGGTTATCTAATCAAGTTAAGTCAATGTTGTAATCTCAGGTTTTACCCCATGGAAGTAGTGTTGGCTCATTGTAAAAATGCCTTCCCTAACGTTTTGGTGAAATGTGTTATATATTTATCCAATAAAAAATATACTCAGGAGAAAAGCAGAGTTCAGTGAAACAGAGTTTACTGAGTCGACTGTTTTACTACAGAGAGTAGAATCTTTTCTTCCATTGGCCCAGGGTTACAATGACCTATTTGGCAAAATACAAGCAGACAAAGACAAAAACAAAGAAATGGCCTTACAGAAAGAGGGGAAAGAAAGAAAAGTCCACAAAGCAGAGTGTGGTGACAGGGTGTGGCTTGCGGCTCAACTGCAGGGGAGAGGTGAAGCAGAGGGTTCAGGGTTGGAGTCAGGAGAGTCTGGCTGACACAGCTGCAAGTCATCACTCCCAATTTGATCTTAATAGAATGGTGGGACCTGTGACGTTGAGCAAAAATAGGAAGGAGAGCAGAGGAGATGGATGAAAAATCTGTGTGTGAAACACTGTGAAAACTGTCTGTACATAGTTGACCTGTAAGTTCGAAGCAGTGTCGTGGTCCCCCAATAACCACTGATACATAATGAAGCAGAGAGAAAAGGCTTGGCTCCATGGTGAGCCCCTGCAATGATTAAATGTTCCCTTGATCTCTCTCTCATCTCTAAAACGCTTTGCCAGGCCCCTTACACGGGACCATTTTCCCTTGGGAGACCCTACGAAAGAGCAAATCTTCTGTTTTTATTTTAAAAGTTAAATTTAACATGCATGTACATTACAGAATACCACTCCCATTCCCCCAACTTAGTTTGCTGGAAGCTGATAATCAAAAGTACAAGGTCCTTGTCAGTGGTTGTGAAAACTTGTATTAACTTAACTGTATCCTGCTGTGTGCTACATATGAGAAAATACACCTCCGTGTATTTTTCTGAGCCAATTCTCACAGCTGTTTCTGGATTTCATCTGTGGAAACGTCTAAGGAGAACAAGGTAACCACAACTGTAATATTGTATGACCTGCTGCCACTAAGTTACAAGGTTAACTTACTGTGGGTGTCTGTAGATAACATTGCCATATTAATCAATTAAGTCTTGTTCTATTTAAAATGAAAAGAGATATTTTTAACAGCTGTTGGCAAATTTTACAAAAACATAACTGAGTTCCAGATGAAAGGTAAGTGGATGATGAAAGAGCCATGAAAGTACACACATACATGTAAAAAAAAATACACATAACAGACACATTTCCTAAAACTTAGCTGTATCAGCTATTTATTGCACACACAAATCAGTCGACATACAGGTTCAACTCGTTCCATTTCATCCCATTGTTTAATTGTGGCGTACAAAATAGCCACAAAGTGTCTGCATTTAACCTTTCCAAGATTTTCACTGTTACACACTTCACATGTCAGAATTGGAAATGTAAATAAGAAGATCTATTCAGTACCTTCATGTACAGCTTTACTTTAAAATACATTAAGCAAAAAAATAAAATACATTAAGCAGTTATTGGTCACGCATGCATAATGTAGACAGATATTCAGAAGAGCCTAATGTAATAGTCAGCAGTTGTAAATATTTGTCTAACTCAGGGGTGGGCAACTCCAGGCCTCGAGGGCCGGTGTTCCTGCAGGTTTTAGATGTGTCCTTGAACCAACACAGCTGATTTAAATGGCTAAATTAGCTCCTCAACATGTCCTGCAGTTCTCCAGAGGCCTGGTAATGAACTAATGATGTGATTCAGGTGTGTTGACCCAAGGTGAGATCTAAAACCTGCAGGACACAGCCCTGGTCTAAGTGGTAATAACAGAAAAAACCCTGTTTTCATAGAAGTTACTTTAAACTAATATTGCCCTGTAACCTTTAAAAATAATAATAATAATAAAACCATATTTACACATGGAATGTATTCATAATGTACCTGTTAAAGTTATATTCTAATTATATATTATAATTCAATAAAAATACTTTTGACAAAAAAAATTGTATCTACTGTACAGAACCACAAGCGGTCTTTAGCCCAGGTGCAAAAAACATTTCAAAACATCCAAGGTAAGTGTAGGCAGCACTTGTTTTTTAATGTTTTATCATATTCGTATCACTAAATATCCAAAAGTTCATAAAAATGTAAGTGGAGTTTCTGACAGTTTATTTATTAAACATAAAACAAAACCTTTAAAACAAAAACTCTAGATATGTCAGTGGTGACCTGGTTGATATTAGCCTGTCTTTTAGTGCAAGAAACATTCAGACAGGCGTTAAAAAAGGGGGATTTTTGGAAGACATCACTTCCTCTATATATACAGTATGGTAAGTAAAGATGAGGCCTAGAACATGAACAGAAGGAGTAAAGCAAGAAGAACATCCTTCAAGCCTTAAACTATTTTCTACACACATCAACAGAAATCTCATGTTTGAAATAATTTTCTACACTAAAGTTTAAAAAGTAATTAAAAATTAGGGCCACAGGGATAAATATATTTCACTCCCTATGTTATGTATATTCCCATAATTGATGCATGGGTACCGTTTGATAGGACATATGCAACAGACGTCAAAGATAGAGGTTGTTTATAATGTTATTCATGCACCTTGGAAAATTCTCAACTTCTTAATCGCAGTGAGAAATAAATTCTATCATACACTGACCTGTTGCAAAATATCCATTTAATACACTGTAAGGTCAATATGCTTAAGGATATCTGTTTCTGTGTACCTTGCATTTCCCAGAAACTGTGAACACAGAGAGGACTGTAACTTGAGAACACAGTCAGGGATCATGTTTTGTAGTGTTAAGAACGGGTGTGACTGCACGTTTTGTAGTGTTAAGAATGGGTGTGACTGCACGTTTTCACTTTGACAGTTTTTAAACTTAATTAACAAAGACTCAGATATGTAAAATGTCACTCTTTAAATAATAAACTACATAAACTGTGTAGTTTAAATATACAGTGGAACAATACTAGTTCAGTTTCAATAAAATTTGAGATTAGGGGATTTTACATGAGTATCATAATAGCCTATATGTCAATATAAAAATACATATTTTTTTAAAGAGTCATGGAAAGTCTGCCCTGTTGTTTCATGTTGCATTTTTATTTTATTTTTTCAGTTTATGGTTAGCAGTATGGGCCTGGGTTTTTAAAGTCATTCCAAATCTGCTCACGGTTAGTGTTTGGATCAGTTGTGGTGGCTACTATCCTGGAGAAGGCACATCGATTATATGGCAAAGGAATTACATGGAAGTAACCCCAGTTTGGGGGGTCAGTGGGAGGAATGCCCAGGTGCTGCATTAACAACCCTAAATACACATCCTCAATGTAAACTGCTTTAACATGTCTGGATGCCTCAACGAGCTTTTTTGGGAGGTCTAAAGACAAAATGTAGCCCAGGCCCAGAGCATAGCGGGGGTACTGTGGCGGAGCATAAATGTCATGAGGTAGGTACCACTTAGAGCTTGGATTTCGCAGTACTGTACCACCACTTGCCACAAGCCCAGTCATATAGTTTGCTTTTTGAGCATTCAAGAGCATACTGACAAGATTATGTACATTCAGAAACATGTCTGAATCAATCTTCATAGCATAAGAGGGGCTGGAGCAGTGTGCAGTTAGCCACTCCAGCATCACCATGGTCTTAATGGTGAGATTCTTGTAGCAGTCCACAAAGTTGCTCTGGATCAGGTCGTGATGCTCTTTGCTCTCCTGAAGTACTTGCTGTTGGACCTGCTCCACCTCCTCCCCGGTGTGCAGCCCCAGTAAAAAGAACAGCCTCACCACTTTGTCCTGGACAAGACTTTCACTCCCCCAGGTTTTGCGGATGATGTCACGGTGTTGCCTATTGTTTGGGGCCACAGGAACGATCAGAACCACAAATGGGTTCTCCTGTTCACATTTCTGTGGCTCATTTATGATGTACTGGTAGTCATGGGGGTATTCAACTAAATATGGTCCAGGAGACACGTAAGGAACAGGTGTTGGTGGTACAGTTGTATTTTGAGAAGTGGAGTTGTCATTAGTTGTAGTGTTTAGTGAGGATATGTTTAGTCTCTGACCACTGAAGAAATTCAACAAATTTGCTGATTGATTTTGCATCCACTTTTTTGGGTTTCCATCTGGTATTATTGTATTTCTGTTGTAAATCAGGAACAGACCTGCAAATACCAGAATAAAGACGAAATACTTGTTCCGGGAAAACTTGCACCACCTCCCATCCTCTGCTGGTTTCACACCTTCCACCATTTCTTGGCTAAGAGGAGAGATAAGGTATTGAGATATCTTTCTGTCAGTGGTTTTGCTTTCAAACAATTCAATTCATCCAATTATTAAATGCAAGTTATTAGAGTGCCATTACCTCACACGGGCTGTTTTATCAGTTTAATGATCCCTCAGGATCCCTCAGAATCATTAAATGGATAAAACCTTAAAGTAATGTTTTAGCTTCATATTTATTCAAATTTTCTATAGAAATATCTCTCAACTAGTGACCGTTTGCTTTCCTACTCCCTTATTTGAGAGACAAAAATGCATTTAAAAAGGTTACATACCTTCATTGGATGTTAACATTCAGTTTTCTAAAAATGTAAGCTTTTCCCCTTGTCCAGTTATACAAAGAAAAAACTGAGGAGATGTTGTTTCGCTGAAAAATTCATGTCAACGCTGGCATTTTGTTTCACAGGGACAGACTAGAGGAGACACCAAGCAGTGTTAAAGCTTTCCAGGGATTAACAGCCCATCCTATGACTGTTCTAAGGCTGAGCGAGTAACCATGGCATTGTGTGACGTCTCTTACCTGTGAGGCAGCCACACCTTTTTTTCTCCACACCTTTGTTTTGCCTGCGAAAGACTCCTCCTAACCGTCCTAAGGCTTCGTGAATACCTGTTTGCCTTTTCTGATCTTGAGTCTAACTAAATTACACATGTGTACAAAAATATATATATTTCCAATTTTGTGATACATATAAATATCAACTTTTTTGACTGAAAGTTGCTGTACACTCAGAAAAATTATGGTTCTTAAATGGTTCTTCAGATGTCTTCATGGTTCTTTAAAGAACCATCATACGTCAAAGAACCTTTTTATTTTGTGGATGGTTCTTCAGCTATTACAAATGGTTCTTTAAAGAACAAAAGGTTCTTCATCCTTAGCAATCTAAGTTTGATGGTGTAAATGGCATAA
>NW_005187592.1:0-1226 GCF_000239375.1 Pundamilia nyererei
TAGCGGCTTATAGCCCGACAATTACGGTAATATTAAAATTAATAAATGACAGATTTAGGGATATTTTCATAAAGTATTTATTTACCAAAACAATACAAAACAGCATGGTAGCACAATATTTTTTTTTTTTAACACAGCAACCTTTAAATATGAAAGGAGACAGAGAAAGAAAGGTGAGAAAGAAGAATAAGAATAACACTTAATTGAGTTTTTGATGGCATTTTACACACAGTACTAATACAGTATCTAGAAAATATGGGAAAATACTGGCATCATATACAGTACTTACTTCTGAAGAAATTATATGGGACCCTGAAAAAGAGGACACAAGTGAAAGGACAAAGAACTGTGAATGGCAATTGATGGACTTGCTCAGATGATCACAGTACTGGCATCTTTATTCCACAAAGGAATTAGAGGAATCATATACACTAGTACTTACGTTGATGAACTTAAAAAGTTGAATGGTCTCGAACCTCTTAAACAAACAATGTATGATCAGACCCTGACAAACAGGACAGAAAGGAATAAAGATTAGATGAATATTAAAATCTATAAAGGACAGATTATGATTGAATTGTATCACCAAATACTATTCACTCATCAATAAAAGGTCACCTACAACACTTCCACAGCAGCAACACTGAACATATCTTAAGACATGGAAACCTTTATGAAGTGAAAGGACAGACAGTGAAGGTTGAGAAAGAATTGTACTTAATAGATTTTTTCAGACGATGACAGTACTGGTATGCTTACTCTAGAAAAATGGTTGAATCATATTCCATATAGTACTTAAAATGAACACACTTCAGTCCTCCTAAAATGACTGACAGCATCTGAAATGAAACAATGACAGATTAAGACTGTAAGAATATATGTTTATAAATGCCTAATACTCCAATCTCATATTTATTCTATCTATTAAGATGGACAAATTCTAAGCATTTACCAATCACTTGACTTGTTTGAAGTGAAGGTAGATACTAAATGTGTTCATATAGGCAATAACAATAAAGCTGAATTTAATATTAACAATAGATAATTAGGAATGTTTTGCTCATTTTTATTTCACCTCACCAGGTTACAAAAGGAGCTTTCTCAGCAGGTCACTCTTCTCAGCTACCCTGTCAATGACCATGTCAGAGTCCAATGACATGAGAATGCCCTTTTCAGTGGCCATAAACATCTCCAGCTTGTTTGCAGACAGGCTGCTTCGGAGTCTG
>NW_005187592.1:2274-12816 GCF_000239375.1 Pundamilia nyererei
GGACTCCTTGATGAACACAGCTATGTCATTAAGTAAATTAAAGAGTGATCCACTTTCAATGACACTTTGTGTTGTGTCAGCAATCACAAGATTAAGTATGTGTGCATAGCACCACACATGCACATGAGTTGGAGACTGAGCAGTCATGAGTGTACTTTGTACTGGCCCTGCATATTTGAAGCACCATCTGTTGCATTCCCAGTGCACATGGCCTTGTCTAGATTCAGATGCTCTAAAAGTCCGGAAAGCAAGTTTACAAAGTACTGCCCCGTGGATGCTTTGCACCTCACTATGGAGACAAGCCTCTCCTGCACAGCCTCAGTAACATACCTGATGATTACTGAACACTGATCATAACCTGTGATGTCTTGGGTTGTGTTTAGCTGAACAGAAAACATCCCAGCTTTCTGGACATCACTGGCAAAGCTCTCTTGAAGGAGATGGCCAAGTGCATCAATCACTGAGTTGACAGTTGTTTTGGAGAGTAGGGTGATGAGAGATCCTCTACCTCTTGATCCACTGGTCTGATGCAACTTCTTACTTTTTTCAATGCAGTTATTCAAATGTTCTCCAAGGCACATGTCATACTTGCCTAATAACACAATCAGTTCCAGAAAGTTACCATGATCGATGATGTTAGCAGGTCAGCCACTAATCAGAAGGTCGGTGGTTCGATCCCAGGCTGCATGCCAAATATCCTTGGGCAAGATACTAACCCCATGTTTGCCAACTGGTGGTGGTCAGAGGGCCCGGTGGCGCCTCTGTCCGGCAGCCTCGCCTCTGTCAGTGCGCCCCAGGGCAGCTGTGGCTACAATGTAGCTGCCATCGCCAGTGTGTGAATGTGTGTGTGAATGGGTGAATGACTGAATGTAGTGTGAAGCGCTTTGGGGTCCTATGGACTAGAAAAGCGCTATACAAATGCAGGCCATTGCTGTCGCCGTACTCGGTAGAGGTCTGTGCTGACCATATTTCCTCCAGGCGGGTCCTCAGTCATCTCCTGGAAGCTTTCTGGTTGTTGGCGCTGAAAGGTCTATGGCTCTGCATATTCAGGAATGATCTGCCTCTTTACCCATGCTCCAGGGCCATACTCAACATTCATGTTAATTTTCCTGACCTGTTCATTCACAGGAAGTTGTCTGTACTGATAAGGTGATGTACATCTGATAGGAGCTGAGACTGCTGGACATTCCCCCAAAATAAGGGAGTATCAAAAAATGCTAATTTTACTATTTACATAAATCCTAACTAGGCACTTTACACAAGTGCCAACATGAGAAATTAGTGACGGTCCCATAATGACCGCATGGCAGAGGCTGCTTCTCAGTAAATGACAGTAACATTTGGTAAACAAAGTGTTTAGGATTAAAACAAAGGAGGATAATGGCCGCAGCAAAGAACAAACAGGATAAAACAGAGAAACTTACAGTCTCATGGACGCACACCTCTGCTGACTCTCTCTGACTGAACTCTCTGCGTCGAAGTGTGCCTGTAATGATGAGGTAGAATTGTGTCTTCTGATTGGCGAAGAGGATGGGTTGCCTCCCCGCTCATTGGCTATTTGGCAGCTGTATGCTGATATATTTACTCGGCAGATGTGGCTCTGTTCGTCAGTTCTGCCAACTGCTTTTTGTACAACCACATTATAATGAGGGACCACTGTATTGAACTTGAACAAAGGTTTGAGGAAGCACGAAAGCTGTCCACACATCTGGACTCAATGTTGTTGACAGTTGAGCCTACGTATTAAAGAACTGTGACGTATAAACTTTGAAGCGGTTAAGGGGCGCTTTCCCACATGAAATAAGTGTTAGTACCTTGAAATGGCAATGAGAAGGAATGAGCCGAATCTTAAATTAACTAGAGAATAGCATGCTCTTAATATGAAAATCTGACTCCTGCCCCTGATACCTGTCCTACTTCAGGTGGAGTCCCGCCTCCTTCCAGGAAGCAGCTCACCTGGGTTTTTGTGTTTGGTGTCCAGCTGTGGAGTGGAGCTTGTTGTTGGTGTGTGTGTTTGAAGAAACTGTAAGTTTGCTTTGTTTCTTCCTTTAACAGTTTCACTGTTTGTTTCTGCTCTGTGATGTTTGGACCAGATGTTCAGCTTTTATTTCAGGACACACTTTGGATCACTTGTGTTTGAAGACAAATCCACATGTTTATAGATTATTGATGGATTGGAATCCATGCTGATTATCAGTCAGTTACTCTGCACTTAAACATTTGTTACTGTGATCAACAGTTTAAATGGTTCTGTATGTAACTTTAGACCCAACTGACACTAATCAGTATTGTCATGTAACATTGTTTTTCCCTTTAAACGAGGACAAAGAGATAAAATCAGTTTGTTGTTAAGAAGTTGGCATTCAGGTTTTACTGAAGTGACGTTGAAAGAACACAAAACAAAGCAGCTCAATTTAGTTCAGGGTCACTGCAAAGTCAATCAGACATAAAATTCATGTTTTAGATGCTGTGTGTGCTGATAATATCTGCATATGGACTTTGCAAGTTTAAAATACACAAGTTTAAAAATATATTTGGACTCTTCCGCTTTTCTGTGTCTTTCTATTGTGATGAACACATTGATTGCTGCTGTCACACTCTGAGGGTTTTGTGTTCATTTTGTACTTGTGTTTTAATCAGGGAGCTGAGTCTGCCTTCTTTTTTTGTAGTGTTTGAAGATTTTAATCACTATTGGTTGGTCACAGTGTGGTCTCTTGTGTCTGTGTGTTGCCATTGTATTGAAGTCTTTGGAATTTTTTGTTGAACACTTTGAACTTTGTCCTTTTTGAAGTATTTTCAGTCGGAATGAAGAGTCACTTGATTGTATTTAAGTTTGTTGTCCTGAATTTGGCTACAAACCTTTGCCAATGAACCCAGGTTACTCTTGTATTAAATACATTTATCTAGTCACTTAATGGTACATTTAGATGAGTTAAATAGTTGAACTGATGCATGTTATGGTTCTGCTTGTTGTGATGAATTCTCAGTAAATCGTGACTTTAATGTAAGAGCAAAGTCTTACAGCCTCAAACGCATTTAAACCTCTCACTCCATAACTGAAGATGTGTAAGATATAAAGTGCAGAAGGCAACCCTGATACTAGTGTTTGATCTGTTTCAAATTAAACACAAATGAACTCTTCAAGGGACAAAATTTATTAGTTGTTTGGTCCTTTGTGAATTCCATTTCTTGTATGAATCTTAATTCTTACTTCTGTGGGAAATGTTCAGATAGAAAGATCTGAACTTTTTTAACAAGAATCAGACGGTTGTGTCCAGAAGATCAGGTCTGAGTCTGTCTAAGACCTTGTGGTGCTCCTGGTCAGCAGATGCCTCGAAGCCATCTGTTCCTGACTGCTGATGCTTTCCGTTAACATCTTTAACAAGGACTCATTTATTCATGAAAAACAGAAGACTTGATTCAAAAACAGAAGAAACAGCACACAGTAAAGTTACATGTAATAACATGTTTAATGTTCGAACACAGGCACTCACATAGTGTGACGCACTTAATCATGAGGAAGTTAAACATTCTTCTGTTGATGGCTAATCACTGAGGCATCACAGAAACTGATGGAGTTGATAAAACAGAACAGGAAGTGAGATATTTTAATTTACTTGACATAAAACAAATTTATTTTATGTCATGACATAAAATAAATCAATTGTATGATCTAAATCAAACCACTGATGTCTCTTAGCCTTTATACAGCTCTGTTAAATAAGTGTTGCTGCCATTGGTGCATCACTGAGATCAGGTGTTATGAAAACTGAAACTATGCTGCATGCAGCTACTAGTTTTTCTATTTTGGTGCTATAAATTTTCATGGACATGGTTTCCTTGGCTGAAAACACCAAACATCATTAAAATATCTTTTCATGAAAATGATGTAAGACAGAGCAGAGAGCTAATGCTGACTTTAATGCTCAGGACCCACTTCTTCTGATCGGACTGTGTTTGAGGATCTTTAGAAGTTTTTCTTTCTAGTTTTTCCACAAGTTAGCTGATTTAAAACAAACAAACAATAAAACAAAAAATACCTTGTTCACATGCCATCAAGATAAAACGACACATATCCAAATCCTGCTGCAGATCTGGTGTTCTCCATATTAGGCTACGTTCACACTGCAGGCGAAAGCGCATCAAATACGACTTTTTTGACCCTATGCGACCCATATCTGATCATGGTGTGACAGTGTGAACGGTACAAATACGATATTTTCAAATCCGATCTGGGTCACTTTCGTATGTGGTACTGAATCCGATACATATCCGATGTTTTAGAAAGCGACTGCTGTTTGATGGTCATGTCGCATTAAATCCGTCTTTTACGTCACCGACACGAGACAGACTCCAATTATCAGCGCCGGAGAAGACATCGTGAACGCTTCCTGTCCATCCAGTGAAACAGTTGGGAAGACAGTGTTGGAGAAACGTGAACATTTTATTTGTACTGCATAATCTGCAGATTCTGACAGAAATCTGCAGCTATCCTTTGAAGCAGCGCTCCTCTAAAACAGCAATAAGGATAATCATTAGGCCATATGTAAATAACAAAATAACTTTATAACTTAAAGCAAAAACTGGGAAACGTAAAGTCCGAAACAAGTCTTTATATTAAGGTCCATCAGTCAAACAATACTGTTTGCTCTGGGTCTAAACAGAGTGTGTTATGTGTGACGTCTGCTTTTGCACATGCGGACCGTTTTGAGGGTTCACACTAGAGCGCGTTTGCTGTCACATTTTATTTGTAGTGTGAACGAGCAGACAAAAATTCGGATTTGATCAAAAAATTGGAATTGAGCATCAAGACCTGCAGTGTGAATGTAGCCTTAGTGAATGGTAAGCTGCTAAATGTGTTTTATGTGGTAGCATCCAGTGAAACAGCATTTATACAGTCTAGCACTGACTCAGTTCACTAACCAGGTTCAAGGAAAAACTGGAAGATTTCCCAAACAGAGAAATCATGCTGGGATCTTTGTTCCCGCTATGAACTCTAATACAGTACAGATCTACAGGTCAGGGGAGAAAATATAATAAAAAAAGATTTCCAATAAAACACATAGAAAATCTGTTTTTCAGGTTCAGATTCCTTTTCTGAATCTCCGCAGCGGCACGTGGAGGAAGTGGTGGCCCTAAGCAGCAGATACTGTTTGTAGAAGTAACAGAGGAGCAATAAGAAGCAAACTGATTTAAAGAGGGGGGGGGATTAACAGATGAATTGGAATAAAATAAAGATTATTTGAACTTTGAATTACATAAAGTTTCTTCACTGACTAAACTAAAAATACATGTGCACTCAAGTAAACCTGAATCAAAAAAGAAACTAAATTTAAGTTACTCAGCTCTTATGTGAAAAAGTAGGTTAAATATTAGGAGCCACCATCAAAACAACTGGAGTAATGTCACCTGGAGTAAATGCAGATATATTTACATGACTGAATATACCGTCCATTTCACAGATATCTTTAGTTTGGTTAAAGATTTTGATAAACACAGAAATTGACAAATCTGGAGTACAGAAAGTGGAATACCTAAACAATTGTAATAGCTGTCTGTCTAAATTGAGTCTACATTAATGGAAATAACCCAGAGAACCTGCTGGAATCACTGAGTTTATAACAAAACAGTATGATATATGATTCATTTATAGCGCAGTAATACAGGTTTAAAAACAACAGGGACTAAAATGTCAATAATTCATAGTCATTTTATTATTTAATTAACTTCATATTAGGTTGATTTGTCCGAGCGTGGCCTACTGATGAAAATAACAGAGAAGCTGGAGGGGGAAAAAAGCTTTAAAAAAATTTTTTTATAGACTCTACACTCAGAAGTCAAAACAAGTGCGATGAATGAAATCCACATTTGCAGCACTGACAATAAGAAAGACCTTTAAAAGTACCAGGAACAAAACTGAACAAAACCATGCAGAAGTTTAAAAAACAAACTTGATGTACAAATTTTGTGGATGTTAAAATGCCTGCGTAAACAGAAGTGAATATGATGATGCGATTTTGGATGCTGATCATTTAAAAATGCTGAAACTTGAAAATAATCACAAATCCAACTAAAGACAGGTTTAAGTTCAAAATAAAGGTTAAAGTTGATAAAACTTTTGTTGAAATACTGCATTAATAGGCAGGTTTTTGTAAAACGTGGAGGTTATTACATGGGGTTCTAGTGATATGTAAAAAATTTTAAGTCTTGTGGAATCCATTAATAAACATTAAATTTGTTTCATATTGTCATGGTTTTAGCACTGATCTATTTTAAACTTCAAAAGAAAAAACAAAGTGGTTACATATATATTACTCCCAACAAATAAGATATTCCCCCCCCAAAAGAAAAGCCCAAAAAAACCCCAAACAACAAAACAAAAGCCCTCTGTTATTTGTAATACAGATTGCTGAAATTGCAACTAAATGCACAATGGAATGCAACCACAGGTTTAACCCTACATAAGCATGTAGGTGGGCATATTAGAAGAGAGTGAAGGAGAGGACAAGTTTTATAGACTTTAATAGACTTCTTACATGTAATTTATATATGATCATTGTTGAATCAGATATTGGATCTGTATTTGATGTGATGTTATGATTTTGTTTTTATTGTGAAATGTCCCACAGAACAAACTGAGGTAAATTACCTTTGTGTTATTCAAACATTCTACAGGTTAGGTTGCGGTATGGAGCAGCATGGATCAGTGTGAGGACAGAGAGGAGGGAGTCCCTCCCTCTAAAAGCACTCTGTGTGGGGAACATGAGAGCCAGACCAAAGCTCAGAGGTGAGATGACCATCTCTAACTGTCCATGACTCTTCTCCATGTCACAGCTCAGCACTCACATCACTGCTCCATCATTGTTCACAGGAACCCGCCTGGACCTTCCCCCAGCTTTGTGTCCTTACAGAGTGACTGGTCTGCTGGACGCTTCACTCTTTTTAAGGGATACAAACTGTCTGCTGCAGAGAGGTGATCTGTTAGTAATATGAACTTTTTGATGTCAGTTTGGTGCATTGCTGGCACAGTCTCTGTGCACAGAAATCTGTGTTGCGCACGAAAAAAAATCTAACCTGAATTGAAAGTAAAATTAAACAATTCTGTTTTGCAGTGTTAGTCAGTGACTGTCTGCTCCAGTATGGGATTAGAACGATGAGTCCAGCCAATAATGCGATTCACATTCGTATATACGCAGCTAATCAATGTTGTTGACAGGCTCTGACAGCGTCCTTATGTGCCGGTGTTTTAGCGAGCAAAGCGGCTGATGTGGAGTGAAGCCACGTTAATGACAACGTGGAGCATTGGAGATGTGAGCAGGACAGACGGAACAACTGACGGACAAAGTGTGGACTTTATACCAGTTTTTAAATTGTGTTGATCGACCGCGTAAAACCAGAGTTATGATAAAATATCTGCAATGTTTGGTTTTCTTCCTGAATACTGTCGTTGTTTATATTTACTGCAGGAAGAAACGGTAAAAACAGCGTTTTATAAGGAAAACCTCCAAAGCACTCTCCACCTGTGAGCAAAAACAACACCAAAAAAAACTTTCCACCCTTTCCTATTGGTCGAAAAATGTACCATGTCGACCAATCAAAAAATGAAATGGCAACATGGCATTTAGATGTTTAGGAAGGGGGAAGTTTTAGGAGTGACGGCGTGTTTGAGATGTGAGAGATTTGTGACATTTAGCATGTTTGGCATATAAAGTTGGTGGTGTTGTCTTGTGTAGTTAGTGTGTAGTTAGTGTGTAGTGTAGTCAGTAGTGTTGTGTGTGTCAGAACAATGAGGCGACTGCTGAATGTTACAGGAGTTACAGGAGTGACACATCTGCTGCTGTCAGGCCTGCAGGTATCAGGCTGTTGTTCTCCTTCATCTCATAGTGGACAGAAATTATTTTTTGGAGTGGCACAAATAATTTGTGTGGCATCAGATTTGATGCAGAACAGCTGATTGTTCTGTAAATAGTTTGAAATGTTTATTTAAAAAACTCCTTGGCTGCATTTTTAGGTAAACAGCTGCAAAAAACTTTTGCTTTTTTGAAGAAGTAACTGTATAATTAAGTGCCCAACATTGTCTGCAAAATACAGTATATAATGACCAGAGTCACAGGACTCTCTCCCAGACCACAGACTCATAATACAAGTCAGAGCTTTATAAAAAAGAAGAAAAAAGAAGAAAGTTGTGTTTTCAAAATTGGAGTTCAAGTTATTTTTCCTTCCAATAGTGTTAACATACTACAGGTCATGAACAAGATTTTATTTTAATTTTTTATTGTAAGTGGGCTAAAGCAGTTAATTAAAAGTAGTCTAACATAAATGCTATAATTTGATTATTTTAATAAACATGTAACTTGGATGATTCGATGCAGACGTGACCACAGTGCACGTCTGCTGTCGCTCACAGTGTCCAAGGGACGCTCGGGGAGTTTGTGTGTTCGCTCAGACACGTGAAACATTAGAGGGAACGTTGTTGGTGTCTCATTTAAATGATTTTTATGTTTCTTGGTTTCTAAAATTGATCTCTGTAGGAGACAATGTCTCAAAGGACACAAAAGCACAGGTGTCACCGTCATTTTCAACTGGTTTTAAGCCACTTTTTGACAGACTATTTATTTTAATTAGAGGTGGAATTTCAGACATCAAACATCTGGATCCAAAACTATCATGCAAAAAAAATGCTACAAGTGTGTAGCATCACTTTAGCTTAGCATTAAATCAAACATGTTATGCTACCCACTGTAGCTTTTATTGCTTTTTAAATATGAACTGACACAATGGGAAAAGCAAAAACAAATGAACAAAAACACATTGAGAGCACTCCTCAGAGTTATCAATGATCTGCTGGTTTGCCCTGATGCTGACTGATGCTGTGGTTAAGTTCTACGGGGTCTGTACTTGGACCCCTCCCATTTTCTCCTTCAACTATTTTAACTGAGTGACAGTCATGAGCTCAGCACATTGAATGACCACATCCATAATATTAAATCACACACAAAACACAAACACAAAACATCTTGTAGCTAAATAAAGATCAAACCGGGGGTCATTATTACTGGCCCTATTGCAGCTAACCCATATTCAACACTTCTGAGTGCTTTGACCCTGAAGATGAACCAATTTTCTAAACATCCCCACTTCACTTTTGACAATCGCCTGATCCGGAATCAGTCTTGTTTTATGCAGTGTAGAAGACTCAGTTACATTAGCACGGTCTATCCAAAAGACATTAAAGATGGTGATATACATGTTAGATTTCCTCTAGGCTAGATTTTTGTAACCCATCATCATGCTCTGGCATCAGATCTTATCACATATTATTCATGATATATTCATAATATTCAGGCTCTGCTGGTTGTCCCAAAATCTTTGCTTAGAACAAGGATGATAAGCATTTGTCTGTTAGTGCAATGATTATTTGGAATAAACTCAGGTGATCAGATTGGTGAGCTTTTTACAAGCAAGTCTTACCAGTGCGTCCACAAGCAGATGCCGTTTTTATTGAGATATTTTAATTATTAGAGAGCTCAGTGTGCCACTCTCTCTACGCTAATATGAGTTAATGGTTCTCAGTCATTAGTCTCTGTCTCTCACTTTCTCTCTGTAATAAATAGAAGTGATAGTATCAAAAACATTATTTCAGTAATTACAGTAGTCTGGTTATTAAAAAAAATAGGAAACCTTTTGCCCGGCAATGATGAGAAGCAGCAGCTATGCCACTTGTTGAAACTCGGGCACTAAAGTCTTGTGTAGTCAGGGTCAGGCCACCTGGTTGTTTTAAACCAAACTTCTGAGCAGTGTGGTTCAAAACCCCGGTGTGGCTCAGTGTTTCGAAACATCTGCCCTTGGGAAGCTTGACATGTCTGTTTCAAGCTTCCCATCCATACTGTAACCAGAGTCCCACTCACTAGTGGGAGGGGGGGAGCAGCAGATGAGAGCAAGCAAGAGAAAACTGGACAAGGGAAAAAGAGTAAGAGAGAGAGTAGTGATGTAAACTTTAGTCCTTGTAGCTAAAATCTGATTTGTTTGGGTTTTTATTTAGACCTGAGTCAAAGTTGTTTTTTTTTCTATACTGTCATGTAGCACCTTTTCCCCTTGTTTTCTTTATCAAATCTGCTGTTGAAGCACTGAGAGCTAAGGTAAAAACTAGAGAGTGTATTTTTGCGTTATTTTGCCGACAAGCCAGGTTTTTATACCAATTAGAGATCTTCGCATTGAAAATCCTCGACTGTCTCGAGACAGCCCTAGCACAGCTTCCACCGTCTTTGTTAACGCTGGATCACCTCCCATTTAAGAAAGAATGATTTTAGTAGGACCCTAATCTCAGGGCTTATCACAAGACCTGATTACAAAATGGGATGTCAGTTTAAATAGTTTCTCTCTGAGTTGTATGGAAACTTGATCTTGTGCCTCCAGCACTAATTTCAATCACTATTTCAATCACATTGGTCCGGTAACACATTTAGGTGTCACTGAACATTCCTAAATGATCACTCTGTAGGTCCAGTGAGCTTGGTTAGCCTGTGGGACTCCGGAGGCAGC
>NW_005187592.1:14511-18896 GCF_000239375.1 Pundamilia nyererei
TGGCCTGGGAACGCCTTGGTATTCCCCCGGACAAGCTGGAGGAGGTGGCTGGGGAGAGGGAGGTCTGGGCCTCTTTGCTTAGGCTGCTGCCCCCGCGACCCGACCCCGGACAAAGCGGATGACGATGGATGGATGGATGGATGAACATTCCTAAATGATCACTCTGTAGGTCCAGTGAGTGAAAGGGTTGCATTAATCTGAACTGCACCTACTTACATTAAGATATTAGAACTGAGTGGATAACTTAGAACGGATTAACTTAAAAATCTAAGTTAACCCTAAAGGAAAATAATCCAGCCATACATGTTGCTGACGCAGATCCGGATTAAAGCCAAACCTGAACTGCTTTTTTTTTTGTATATCCTGGGATTGTGATGCATAAATTAATGTGCACTGGACATTTTGTTTATATTTCTGTCTTCTCTATTTCAACAGTTCAAACTCTCACTGGTCTTTGATCTGTTACTTTACAGCTTCCAGTTAGAAACTGTTCATGCAAAGCTAGACTCTGGTCCCAGCTGTCTGTAAAGGTCATATGGCTCAGTCCATGTATTTAAACTCTGTCCTCTAATCAACTCATCCTCAGCCTTTTCTTTGAATAACCCAGAGGAATTCTTACATACATACAATACATTTAAACTCCAGCTGCTTACAGTACGACCATAATCCTGAACAGTGTAAATGACAGTGTTTATCTCTGGGTGGTGCTCTGTTCTTACATTGCCAAGACTTACACTGCTTATGTTTAGCCTGCAAACCAGTTTCTCTTTAGGATAATGAATGAATGTATTCTAAGACTTCAATAGGTTCTGTGACTGCAAATGAAAAGCACATTTTTCTTCTCTAACAGGATCTATGGGAGACCTGCTGGACCTGGACCTGAACCCAGCTGTGTGTCCTTAAAGAGTGACGCGTCTAAAGATGACAAAATTGGTTTTAAAGTCCAGCCTCTGTCTGCTGCAGAGAGGTGAGCTGTTAGTAACACGAACTCTTTGATTTGAACTCTTTGATTTAACTGCTTGATGTTGTTGGATATAAATGGCAGTACAAACACGTCATTCCCTCAATCCCATTTATACTGTCTATTAAAAACAAGTCTGTGGTTTGTAAACAGCTGAAAATCCACTTCCGCAAACAGGTAGTGATGCTTGTGCTCATGTTTTCTTCCATCAGCAATTTTGTGCTGTAACTTTGCTGGACAGATTTCACTTTTATTCATAAAACTCAGAGACTCAAACACTGGTTATTGTTTTTTAACTTCTACAAACTAAAGTCACTCTCCACTTTTCTGAAAATCCATCCAGTAACAATCAAACTGTAATCTGCTAAAATGTAGAAAATAAAGTTTCAAAATTCAGTGTCTTAAAACAAGTTCATATATCTTACTGAAATGATACTCTTTAGTGGAGTGTGTCTTATTTTAAGTGTAATGGGGTATTTTGACTAGAAATAAGACAAATATACTTACTTATTACAAGATTTTGAGTTTTTGCAGTGTAGGCTAGTTAGCTAGTTGGCCTAGGATAGCCTTGGTGTTCTCCTGGACAAGCTAGAGGAGGTAGCCGGGGAGAGGGACGTCTGGTCTCCTCTGCTTAATCTGCTACACCTGTGACCCTGATATAAGTGGAAGAAAATGGATCAATGTCTGCAAGCTTCAAACATCCATCTGTGCACACAGGCTGTATTGTTAGACTTGCTGAGTTGAATTAGCTGGTAAGACCAGCATCATTCTCTCATTTTGTGTGCTGACCCTGGTTTGGCCCTTGGTGTGATTATGAAGTCCACTGTGCACTGTCCTTGGCCGTTTATCGAGCCTCTTACTAAAATACACGCACACACCGATCTCTGCTCAGATTCCCCTTTTTATTATTTTCTCTTTTTTTTTTCTTGCTCACCGGTCAGTTACATACTCTGCTGCAACCCAGTGCAATCTAGTGGCTGATGCAAAAAATAGGTCAACATGTTACACACTGCAGATAAACAGGTCAAAGTTAGCAAAACCTTTTAGGTGGGCAGGACTCTGAGAACGTTACGATGGCCAACCTGTCAAAAAGGTGTCAAAGGCAGCATGTGGTAGGACATGATGACCTCTACAAAGTGATACGACTCATCTTTATTTCACCAAGGTTATACATAAAAACAAGGAATTGTACTCTGGTTCACTTTTCTGTGTTCATGAAAAAATATAACCCCATGCTCGCTCCTTCTGCCATTGCACTTGGAGCATGATACCCAAACTTGGGTGGGGGTGATGATGATATCGCCTCCTCTAAACTGTCGCCCTGGCTCCCACATACTGTAGCATTTGTGTTATATCTCATTGATCTCTAGCCATGAGAGCAGTTCTTTCTTCCGATGTTGAAACACTGAGCTTCTTTCTCTGTCGATTTGGACGCTAGGTATCTGATGGGTCTCTGCTTTGCATGTTCTGCAACAGTGACATGCTCTCTTACAGGTCGCTCTTTACGCTCAGACGGGAATCTCAGATGGGCAAATCAACTTAGTTTAGACTCTATGGAAGTGCTTCCCAAAGGGAGAGGGGTTCTTATGCGATTTGTCAGTTTAACAGACAGTTTAGTAACTATGTTAAACCAAGTTACACCATGGCAGCAACATAAGCACCATTTTAAACTGCAGTTGTTTAATATTTGGTTTTATTGTCCATCAAAAGCCTACTTGTCAAAAGTTTTAGAACACACCAATGTTTCTAGTTATTTATTGCAATTCAAGTCTTTCAACTCCAATGAATAGCTTGAAATGGTACAGTGGTAAGTGGTTACCTTAAAAAATGTAAGGTTATCCCAAAATGAAAAATAATGTACATTTCAGAATTACACAAAAATGCCTTTTTTTTTAGCCAGAACTACCTCAATTACCTCAAAAGGACAAGATGGTAAGCTGGAAAACATGGAGAAGCCAGAACAGTTTCCAAACTTAAACCCCATCAAGCTGCTTTGGGATGAACTGGACAGAATTAATGTCAGGGTCCCTGGGTCATCGACATAGTGTTTTCAGTTTTGTCATGTTCAGTTTATTTCCCACATCCATGTTTTTCACTTTCTGTTTTCTGTCCCAGCATGTCACCTGTGTATTGTGTTCTGGTTAATTCCATGTATCATTAGTCAGACTAAGTTCAGCTGTGTACTCACTGGTTTCTAATCACTCATCTTCAGTCCTTTGTCATGTCATTGATGTTGTCTACACCATCCGTGTGTCCAGTGTAGCCAGCCAGTTCAGTCATCTCATCATCATCATCAGAGTGTTACATACTACTTTCAGACCTATGCTGCATGCAACCAAAGGATGAAACACAAATATCTGACAAAAACGATGCGGCAGTTGTGCTGTATAAAATAATGGGGGGGCCACCAGTTTTAAAGATAAAAAAATTAATTCAACACTGCTCCACTTCAATAAAAATATGACTCATGACACTGATTCTCAAAAAAAAGAAACTGTGAGTTTGTGCAGAGCAGACTGTATCCAGTCTTTATTAAGAAAAAGATGGATAAACTAAACTATCAATGTGTCCATGAGCAGTGAGCAGACAGTAATTTTCTTTTTTTAATTTAAGAAAAGACTCGACATGCTGGACATCAGTAAGAATTTAAAACAGACTGAAAATGCCCAATGTTTTCAGAAATTTAAGGGTTGACTAAGTTGATTCATATGACGTTGTTTAAGGATTGCCCCTTACCAGGAGAATATTGGATCTTTATCCTGTGCTTGCACTGATTCTTCATGATTCTTCCACAGAGTGGACCAGCAGAACTCAGAGGTTCCCAGTGATCAGTCTGCCCAGCAGCATCAAACACACCTGGACTCCATATTTATGGTCTGTACTTATACAACAAGTACTTTCGCACAGTGCTTTAAGTGGCCCAAAAGAGGTGCCGGTACTCTGTTTTTTTTCCGCCTCCCCTGAGGTAACAACAACTATGGGTTTTATGTACAACAGTGAACAGACAATCTTATACAAAATAATAAATCATTTTATTAGTTTGTGGATTTGCTTGAGCTAGAAAGAGCTACTGAACATAAATAAAATGTGCAAAAAGGTATTGAATTTTTTTTTTAACAAAATGTACATAAAATAAATTATAAACTAATTTGTATTTTGCTCTCTCTCTTGAGTCCCTGCTGGTATCAGCAGCAGCACTTGTAAAGTGTACCTGCAGAACTTTCACTGTTCTCTCACTTGAAGCAACTGTTAGGGGGTCAATATTGAGGAAGGGTACAAGAGGTGATCGAAGAATAACCACACTGATCCGGCCGGGTGAAGTCAAACGATGATTTTAATGAATACACGCGTGGGAAGACCATTCTGTACACAGACAGCAAGTGATCTTCGACTTAATCAAAGCATAAACAGATTTTTATAGCAT
>NW_005187592.1:19697-21745 GCF_000239375.1 Pundamilia nyererei
GGCAAACCAGAGGTCGATACATACGTCGTTGTTCACTCCTCGGCCCACCCAGCTACTTCCATATCCATCAATGGCATCATGGACATAGGGGCCACCGCCCCAGGGTCCACTGCCTTCGTAATTACCTTTTCTAATAATCTTCGGGCACAAGGAATGAGACAACAACCACAAGTTACCAGAATACCCACTAAAACAGCTAGAGAAAACATAATTGAAAGTGCAAACCCCTTCCACTGTCCGAACACTGAGGTCATCCAGTTCTCCAGCGGGTTGTCAATTCCCGAGTGGTCATGCATGGTCCTAGAGAGACTCTTTAGCCCCTCCAAGGCTCGGGCCACCGAGCCATCTGGAGCAGTGTTATTCGGGATAAAAGTACAACACTGGTCACCAAACATAGCACAAACGCCCCCTTTTTCCGCCAACAACATATCCAGGGCCATTCTATTCTGGATCCCTACTAATGAGGTCGGACCCAACTGCTCCGCTAACCCTTCTATCCCATCTCTGGTAAGGTTAGAGAGCCTCAACAAATTATAGTGAACATAATTGATTCTGTCTACATTTTTGTTCGGGGTCACTGGAAAGAGAGCAGAAATTATTGGAAGATTCTCAAAACCGGCAGCTATTTGGTCTACAAGTTTATATTCACCTGGAACTCCCCTGGGGACCCCTATTGAGTCAATCCAGGTCGGCGAGTTCAGCCTAGGGTCATACGCGTGTGTTCCCTCAGTCCCGCTCTTGGACAGGATATGTCTCTTCCGTCTAGCTGTCAATGTGCGCGTGTTGCGCTGTGGAATGGTTTTTACCTGATTTCCAATTAGCATAAGAGGTGCTCCTAGTCTCACCATCGCGCACGTCCCCACACTTCCCAGAGGAACACGAGCCAAAAGAGTCTTGTGCCCACAGTAATAATAAAGTCCACTTCTAGCCCAAGTTCCTATTAAAGTATTGGGATGACTTATATTGTTTGTAGTTCTCCCCGTCTGGGTAACAGCGCACCAACTTGGGTCGATTTCTCCCACATCATATGTTACTTTATCTGTGGAGAACTTAAAACACGTATAATTATCTTTTCTCGGCAAAAATGGTCCTGCCTTTGTCCGCTTATCGACTGGAGGAAACAAACTGGAGAACACAGTACAGTTCCCAGTACTCACCGCTCCTCTAGTCATTCGCAACATGCAATCATAGCCCCACTTGTCCTCCGGATGGAGTGGAGCGGGCTCTGTGAACAAACGTGGTCTAGCAGAGGCACAAGCAACACAATTAGATACCTCTTGTTCCCTCGCATTTAGAGCCATCCAGTCCAGCCAGAGATTACTGTCACTGAACCCAGTGGCGCACTCAATTAAATCTTGAGGCTTCAGTCTGGTGTAGTCCACTGCCAGGACTCGTCTATCCTTTGGTTCCTGTTCCTCTGGTACCACATATGACGACCCATTTCCCCTTTTTCCTGTAGAATTTACAACAGAGTCTTTTAGGTTGTTAATCATGTGTTTTTCCTTTTCTTCTCTAACTGGCTCTACGGGATTTACGTGATTGACCTTTTCAAGGAAATTAACCTTAATCAACCCCTTCGGATCAGTTCCCACAGTCTCCACACCCAAAACTAAATACACAGAGTTTTTACGCCGCCAGTTGCCCAGCGACATAGTCAAAGGATTCTTAAACGGACTATAATCTCTTTGAAGTTTCAGCACGTTCTCTGACCCTTGTTCTGACGCTACCCCATTTTCCCCAGTATAACCCTTTACCTGATTCCAGTTCCGACACCAGTTTGCAAAGGGCCGACTTCCTCTCTCACAATGTGTACTCACTGCATAATCCCAACAAACCCACACATTATATCCTCTCCAACTACTATCTGCTCCTTCACACTTAAAAACATCACATAAGTCAAATGTGAATGAAGTTGTGGACCCATTAACATAGTTCAACTCTAAACCACCATATGTACTGAGGCACTCATCCCTTTTACCCGAGACCTCGCGCTTTGATCTCCTTTTTAGCCCTGTATCAACAAACGGTTTCTCTTTTGGTGCTGGATT
>NW_005187592.1:22573-30324 GCF_000239375.1 Pundamilia nyererei
GGCAGGGCTGCGACCCAATTTAGCCCTGTTTGCGCACAAATTTTAGCCAACTTGTTTTTCAAATTTAGATTCATTCTCTCTACCTTCCCCTGAGATTGGGGATGATAAACTGTCCCAAACTTATGTTGCACTCCCAACATCCTCTCTACCTCTTGCAAATCTTTGTTCTTGAAGTGGGTGCCATTGTCCGATCTAATTCTCTTGGGAAACCCATGCCTCGGAATGTAATGATTGATTAAGCACTTAATCACACTTTTCGCATCTTCACGTTTGGTCGCCCATGCTTCGGGCCATCCGGTCAGAGCATCCACACACACCAACAAATACCTCACCCCACCTGGGCCTGTATCAATCATATCAGTATAATCAATCACGACCTCTTCTCCTGGCCTTTCTGGCATGAGAAACTTACCGGCTTCAGGTTTTACTGCTGGCTTTGGGTTATGTGCCCCACAAATTAGGCACGTTCTGGCCTTTTCCAGTATCATCCTTCTCAGATCAGGATGCCACCACCGGCACAAGTTTCTCTCCATCTGTTTCACACCCACGTGGCCAAGCCCATGAGCCTCATTCACCTTCTGTTCCGCCATTTTGGCCGTTAAAGCGGGGCGCCCATCTGGCCCCCTCCACAAACCGCCATCTTGCCAGGCTCCTTGGTTTTCCCACACCCCCTTTTCCTCTCGGGATGTCTCCTCCTGAGCCTGTCTGACTTCTTCCATGCTGTTAGTGCTGGTCTCCTCTTCTGGGGTTACCTGCACCATTTGTCTCTGTCCTTTGTAGCCTGCTGCTTCCTTTGCGGCTTCATCAGCTTTCTGATTTCCTTTCGCCACCATACTGTCTGCATGTGAGTGGCCTTTGCATTTTATGATACTTACCTCGTCTGGATCCTCCAGGGCCTCTTCCAGTTCCTCCATTTCCTTCTTGTGACAGATTGGTGCATTAGTGGCCGTTCTGAACCCGGCTCTCTTCCAGTGAGCCAGTTCCACATGAGCTGCTCCAAACACATATGCTGAGTCAGTGTAGATGTTCACTCTCATGTTCTTAGCCAACCTCAGGGCTCGAGTTAGGGCTATCACTTCAGCTCTCTGGGCCGACTGTTGTCCCTCAATCTTTCCTGCTTCTTTTATCTGAAACTCAGTTCCTACTCTACAGACTACAGCATAGCCGGCTTTCAATCCTTCTTCATCTCTGTGGCAGCATCCATCTGTGAACCAGTCCTCAGCTCCAAGTATGGGCTCTGCCTTCAGGTCTTCCCTGATTTTTCCTTCAACTTGGGCTTTCTTAACACAGTCATGTGGTTCTCCTGACCCCATTAAATCTGCCATATTTATTCCTTCATGTGTGAATGTCAAATTTGGCGCATCTAAAATTTTGCTCAACCTCTGTTGCGTCAGTGGTGTCATTGTGAATGCCTGTGAGTTCACATACGCCACTACACTGTGTGTGGTAAGCACTTTCAGTGGGTGTTCCCTCACTATGTGTGCTGTTTTCTGAATAATTTTTGCTACTCCTGCTGCGTGTTGTGTGCATGTAGGATGCCTTGCTTCTGTTGAATTTAATCTTATGCTGACATACATAAGCACATCTCTACCTCCCCCTTTTTTCTGAAACAACACACCATTTACAACCCCATTTGTTTCTGAAACATCAAGGTAAAATGCCTCATCGTAGTTAGGTGTGGCTAGATCTGTGGCTCTTGACAAATCCTGTTTTAGCGAAATAAACGCTGTCTCTGTGTCCGGCGTCCAAGGCAATTCAGCCTTAAGATTTCGAACGCCGACTTTCTTGATCAGGTCCCTTAAAGGGGCGGTTTTACCAGCATAGTTCGGAATGAACTGTCTGCTGTAACCTGTTAAGCCAAGAAAGGAAAGCAACTCCTTCACAGTTCTCGGTTTTGGATGTGTCAGAATTTGGTCTCTGTGTGTGTTCAGTAACCCCACTGATCTGTGTGCGATCACCCGGCCCAGAAATGTTACCTCTGGTCGGACCAACTGCAGTTTTTCTTTACTTACTTTGAAGCCACACTCCGCCAATCTGTTCAACACCACGAGCGATGCTGCCGTACAGGCCGCTGCTGACGGGGCTGCAATAAGAAGATCATCAACATACTGTATCAGTGTACAACCCTCCGGCAGTTGACATGGGGACAGTGCCTCTTTCAACACCTGATTGAAAATGCCTGGTGAGAGTGCAAAGCCTTGTGGCAGGCGTGTGTACCTGAATTTCCGGCCTCTGTATGTGAATGAGAAAATGTCTCTGAGTGACTCGTGCAGTGGAAGACAAAAGAATGCATTCGCTAAGTCAACACATGTGAACCACTTTTGGTCCCCAGTAATTTCGGTCAGAGCTGTGTACGGATTTGGTACAGGCACAGTGTCAGTCCTCAGTATGGCATTAATCGCTCTCAAATCATGTGCCATACGGTACTTCCCTGTTCCATGTTTTTCCACTGGCAAAATAGGTGTGTTCCAAAATGAACATGAGGGCTCAAGCACTCCTGCCTTCCACAGCCCTTCAATGGTTTCAGCTATGCCTTCCTCTGCTTCAGTTTTGTGCTTATACTGTGGTCTGTTAATTGGTGTGTCAGACTTCAGCCGGAACAGGACAGGCGAACAGTTAGCTAAACCTACATCTGTGGGCCCTGCGGACCACAAAGTATCAGGCAATTTTGAGAGCTCAGCTACTGCATCAGGATGATCCATTCTTTCCCTGCCATGTATTCTGGAGATTTCTTTATGTTCTAAGATCACTGCATCGTTGGACAAACAAGTTATGCGATATATTTTACATTTTGGTGCATACCAGACATTTGGAATTTGGGTGCTTTGCCAGCAGGCGTTGTCCAGCGCCCGCTTGACCATCGGTCCCAGATCTCTTGCCCCATGACCCTCATGGACCGCCAAGGTAATGTGAGGGGCTGAATCCTCTCCCACATTATACCAAGGCAGTTGTTCATCAGTAAATTTCACAGCCGCGGCCACACCTTCTGGTCCAACATAAATGTCATGTGTTCGCACATTCCACGTCTGTCCCTCAAGATCAGACTGGAACCGTTCCCAATAAATATCGTCATCTTCCCTATCATAAAAGAGAGTAACGTGAAAAAGATCTCGCGGCGGGGAATAGACGGCCAGGCTCATTATCCAGGGTTTCCACAGCTGATAATGTTTCAGAATGCCTTCTTCCACTAGCCTCCCCCAGTAGATTTCGGCAGTGGCTTGTTCAGAGTTCTGGACTAGGTATTGAGTCTTTGAAGGTGATCCCAGGCACGGGAATTCTTTTCCTCCAGGCAGAGTAACAGTCAGTCCATCTGCTGAGCACATGATCGTGGCTCCCAGCTTCACGAGCAGGTCCCTGCCCATGAGATTTACAGGCACCTGTGAGGACACCACATATTGGTGTTTCAAAGTCTGTTGTCCCAGCTTTGTCAATGCTGGATCTGTCAACGGCAGAGTCATCGGAATCCCGGAGAAGCCCACCACATTAACTGTGTGACAGGAGAGTGTTGCACTGTCTGGTGTGTCTTTCAGTGTTGAGTATGTTGCTCCAGTGTCCACCAGGAAGGGCAATTCAGTGCCTTCCACGGTCATTGACAGCATGGGTTCTGCCGTCCCCACGCTGTTCGGTCTCTCCGGGCTCTGTCAGTATTGCTCCCCCTCCCAGCCCCAGTCAGCTACTGGGTACTGGGGAACTGGTGCTGCACTCGGGAACTGGTGCTGCACTCGGGTTTGGAGCTTGATGTGCTCCCCTGTAAGCAGCTCTTTGTCTTGGGCCTCCTCGTGCCTGGGATTGATAGCCTCGCCCCTGATAATTTCGTGGCAGTTCAGGGCATTCTCGAGCCCAGTGTCCTGCTGCTCCACAGCTGTAACAGCCCGTCCAAGACACATTGTTAGGATTCCCTGGATTCCGAGCCCTTTGTCCTCCCCTCGCGGATCCACCACGCCCTCTCTGCGGTCCACCGGTCCCCCAATTCCCTACAGGTTGACGCTGCCTTGGTGCATTGACGGGCCACCGGTCATCAGGGCAGAGACTCGGGTCCAAATCCGGCCACTCAGGCACAGGATCCGGCTGGGGCCTTGCCACCATTATTTTCTTTGCGCTCTCTTTATCCTCTTTCGGTTCTTTCTTCTTTGCATTATATTTTTCGCGAGCCTCCCCCAGCTGTAGCCTAAGCAGCTGCGCCTGTACTTCCTCTAACTCTTTCTTTTGTTTGCTCGCGAAATCCTGTTCCTGCTGGAGTCTGTGGGTCACATGTCTCTCCCACTGCACGGAATCTGCGACGGCAAAATCTGGGTTCTTTTCTAAGTCAATGGCAACTTGGTTGGGCAGCCCTGCCAGCACAGCCGAACGGAACCACGCTCTACTTTCTCCCTCCTTCCCCGGATGTATTCCTGTTTCTGACAGCCATTGTTCCTTTGCTTTAGCTAAAAACTCCCTGGGTGTGTTTTTGGGATCCCAAATAATTTTTGGAATAGCTCCAGTGTTAGGGGTTGGGTACTTCTCCCGGACGGCATCTGCTAACTCACTCTGCACCTCATGGTATGGCAGGTCATTTGCGTATCTGGTTGTTTGAGCTATCTCCTCTACATCTGCTAACCCACCACCCAGCATACAACGTCCAGCCAAGGCCCGAAAATCGCCCACAGCAAGTTCGTCCCCTTCGGTCAGTGCGCCCAGCTTTCTCAGCCAGCTAGCTCCTCCCTCAGTTATTGGTGGAAGTTGTTTAACCAATGCTTCCAAATCTCTTACCTTATAGGCGCGATAAACTGGTTCGTTCTTTGGACCTGCTATTAAAGGCAGATTTAAACCAGGGTCAGCAGCTCCTCGTTCAAAATTCACTTTTCTACTCTTCCTCAACTTTCCTTTTCCCTTTGAGCTCTTAAATATGGGCCGTCTCTGCGCTTGGTCTCTCTTCACAGTTCTTTTCCTCAAGATTAGGCTTGTACTTGGTTGGGGCTCAGCTTCTTCTCCGTCTTCGTCCTCCTCATCGGCCTCTTCTTCTGGTGAAGTCACACCGTCTTCGTTCTCCTCTTCTGACACTCCCTTCATTACTCTCCGCTTTACGACATCCAATGCCTTTAATGCCTCTATTAGCGCACGTGGGGCGTCATGCATTTGTCCATACACCTCTCCTTCCCAGGGTTCTCCCTTAGTTGTGTCCCCTGGTGGTATCTTATCCTTTATTCTAGACGTCCTTTTGGCCTCTCTATCCTGCTTTAGCTGTTCCACTGTAGATACTTCGGCCCGTATCATGTTTCCAGTATCCAGCAAACTGGGAGGCGAGGTCGAGCCTTCATCTGCAGCTGAGGCTATCATTCTCCCTCCCATGTTTTGGGACTGGCATTCTGCTACCCTTGTCCCTCCTTCGGGGATGGTTCGAGGTGTAGTAGTATACTCAACATCTACTATTCCTCCAAGGACAGCTCCAGTCTGTCCGTCTGGACCGCGAACTTGTCCCCCTGTAAGGGTCATTACAGGCATGACATACGGTGGTGGTGGGGCACTAGGCGTCAATGCGGCCCAAGGATATAGTTTCGGTGTGTAATACCTGTTAGCTTCTTCTACCTTCGGAGTCAATTCATTCACTTGGTCCTCTAGCTTTTTGTTTTCCTCCTTCAGGTGTTTCAAAGACTCCATCATACTCACCATGTCTCCTGATTTTCCTGTGTCATCCTCCTCCTCCATCATCCAGGAAGAGGCTGCCCTCCACAGGAACAGCCACTTACAGCACTTGGCATGAGTTTCTTTTAGGTCCTTAATTTCTCCTCTGGCTTTCCTGTTCACTGAACGTCCCTCAGACTCCTCTTCTAATTGTTTCAATCTTTGTTCACATCTCTCTCCTTCAGTTTTTAACACCAAGCTCAAAGCTATTTTGTCACCCAGCCCTTTCTGTTGGGATGAAATGAGTTTGCTCACCTCAACCTCCATCGCTTGGCACTCCTTCTCTGCTGATTTTAATGCTCCAGGGGAAGCCAAACGAATAGCTTTCTTGAGCTGTTCAAGCTGATCCTTCAGAGGTTTGTATCCCCTTTTCCCACTAGGTGTCGCACCCGAGCTGTCAGCCATTCTCTGAAACACAAACTTACCTCTTCAAATGACGTTGGTCGACTCCGCCTTCTAGGTCTAGGTCACCCAGACACGCTTAACTTTCGGTTTCAGAATACGTCTCGCTACTCTCGCAATCACTGGCTCCTCTTCCCCTGCTCGGTGACACACAAAGTTTAACCCAGCACTTTAGACGCTGTCCTCGCGTTCTCAAACGTTGACACTCAATCAAAATTGTTCGCCCTCAAAGTGTTAATATATGAAACCAGCAACTCTTATGCGCAATGCGCTCACTTCCATATACTTACCTCTCTCCCAGAGTTCCTCTGATTAGTGTTTCCATTTATTTTAAACCCATTAGCGACGCGTCCCTTATACTTTTTACAGCAACACACCCTCAGGCGTCCCTCAACTTATCCCGTACTAATAAATCTAAAACCAAGAAACCTTACAATATATCAAAGCTTTCTCCGTTTCGCACAGCCTGCCACATGTTTAACAAACACAGCGCTGCCCGAGAAGGCTCCCATATATCAATGTGGTCGTTCTCACAAATTTCAAGCAAACCCTCGAATAAAACAAAACAACGACCCAGGCAGGCTTCCAATTCAGCCTCCTCTATCTCTATGCACACTGAAAAATCATGGGGTGACTCCTCTGTCTCCCCGTGCCCCACACAATTCACCTCCAGACGATCCCCTACAATTGAAATTTCAATCTGATATGACGCAGAAATTAGCATTCCCTTATTTATGTGTAACTATATGTAACCTGAATTTTCTCTCTTTTATCAAATAACAAAGGTTATCTTTAAGATTCGTTATTGACCTACTAATTGTGTTGCATTTTTTGGTATCAGTGGTAAACTGCCCCTGAAAAGTCCACTTTATTGCGTGCTCATTGAGTTACTCCTATCAAAGCTATTTAACAAGTTCAATTTACACATACTCATTTATTTGTCACGCTTATTAGTGGCTCATGGTTGCTTAAAGCCTATGTCTGACTTGACCACAGAGTTAGAGCATCATTCAATCCTTTCAGGATGACCACTCCACTTACTCTGCATCCAGACAGCTCATAAATTAACAGCACTTTCAGACTGTAACCCTTTTTGGTAATATTACACTTTATTTCTTGTTTAAACCTTCAAATCCACGCTGGTTTTAAACACAAACCATTTTTATATCCTACTTAAAAACGCCGTCACCATTCATATATTCACAACCATCATTCAAACTCTATTTACAGTGTTGTTATCTAATAAGCCAGCATTTTAATCACAGACATTTAACCACATTTGCAAACAATACTTATAGCGCTGAATAACACACGAAACCGAAAGCACAATCCTCTCATGCGCTCCGCAGCCGTTGCCTCATTTGCATGTACACACACACTCCGTCTAAAAATAGCAGCAGACAGTCAGTGCATCACTGACTCGACACACAGCCTCCTCTCACACCAAATTCTCTTATTTTATTTTACAAAGACGTCTTATATTTACAACCACTGTCAGATCTGTCAGCTTTTAGCGCCTAGACAATTTTGACAAATTTAAAATAACCGCCCAGCGGACAAACTCTCAGTTTTTTACGACCAATTCACCAGCATCAGACTCTAACTGTTTCTGGTCTAATCTCTAACATCCCTAAATTAATTTAAAAGCATCAACCAACCCAAACTTTGCCTGAAGCTCTATTTTTGGC
>NW_005187592.1:33597-51754 GCF_000239375.1 Pundamilia nyererei
TACCAAGTGGATCATCATGGCCTTGCCATATTGGTCCATTTGGTTGACCTTTATTATAATTATGAATTTATTTTATTTTCAGTTGCAAACGGGACAGACATGACTGTGGGATAGGACAGGGGGAGAGAATGAAAGAAAGAGGGGGAGAGAAAGAAAGAAAACCAAAGGGGAGAAGAGACGGTGAGAAGGGGGGGAAGAGAGAAAAAAACAAACAAACAACAAAAACCAAACTCCTGGGTCACCTGTATGGAGAAAAAAAACCCCCAGAGGAGACAGCAAACAACAAAGAGCAACATAATAATAGAAAAAAAAGCACCATCACAATAAACTAGCTAGTCATAGATATCAATAGTTACTAATTAATAAACGATATTGTGCAGCACGCAAGATAGACAGCGCACAGTGTGCTTTGAGGCAGCAGCCAAGAAAGCTGTAGTCCGCGTCTGTGAATACCCATGTGTACACCTGTGTGCATACCTGTGTGGATCAGCATGCTTGCATTCCAAAGGTTTCTCCATGTAATGATCTGCTAGGGAGTGTGGGGAGCCACAGCCCTGTCCTTTATGGTATCATGAAAAGCACGTTCTGGGCGCATGGAGAGGTGGCGGTACTCTCAAGAGCTATATTTAGAAGTGGTGGTACTTAGTACCGGCGCGTACCGGCCCACTTAAAGCACTGCTTTCGCATCTATTCTGTTCACAGTCCTCTCCATGCTGCTCTTTGTAGACCAGTGGATTGTCAGTGTGTCCAACATGGATCTTATGTTTGGCTCCATGATTTCCGTCTGATTGGCTCATTCATGAAGTATTCTGTTCCAGTTGCTGGAGGACAACATCATCACTTTTGTGAAGAACGAGCTGAAGAAGATCCAGAAGGTTCTGAGTCTAGATTACCCAGAATGCTTAGAGAGTCAGAGGGAGGAGGAGCAGAGGAGGAGCAGCAGAGAGGCATTTGTGAAGATCACAGTGGAATTCCTGAGGAGAATGAAGCAGGACAAGCTGGCTGACCATCTGCAGAGGAGTAAGAGGATTTCAATAAATATTTGAGCTGCTGATTGAATAGAAAATTTATTAATGTCTCAAGAGATGCACAACATGTGTTCAAAGTTGTCATATTGAATTTGTAAATCATGAATTCATATCCTTTGTTTATTTATTCAGAACATCTTGCTGAAGTTTGTCAACGTAAACTTAAATCTAAACTGAAAAAGAAGTCCCAGTGTGTCTTTGAGGGGATTGTGAAAACAGGAAACCCAACCCTTCTGAATCAGATCTACACAGAGCTCTACATCACAGAGGGAGGGACTGCAGAGGTCAATGATGAACATGAGGTCAGACAGATTGAAACAGCATCCAGGAAACCAGACAGACCAGAAACAACACTCAGACAAGAAGACATCTTTAAACTCCCACCTGGAAGAGATGAACCAATAAGAACAGTGCTGACAAAGGGAGTGGCTGGCATTGGGAAAACAGTCTTAACACAGAAATACAGCCTGGACTGGGCTGAAGACAAAGCCAACCAGGACATCCAGTTCATATTTCCATTCACTTTCAGAGAGCTGAATGTGCTGAAAGAGGAAAAGTTCAGCTTGGTGGGACTTGTTCATCACTTCTTTACTGAAACCAAAGAAGCAGGAATCTGCAGCTTTGAAGACTTCCAGGTTGTGTTCATCTTTGATGGTCTGGATGAGAGTCGACTTCCTCTGGACTTCCACAAAACTACAATCCTAACTGACCCTAGAAAGTCCACCTCAGTGGATGAGCTGCTGATAAACCTCATCAGGGGGAACCTGCTTCCCTCTGCTCGCCTCTGGATAACCACACGACCTGCAGCAGCCAATCAGATCCCTCCTGACTATGTTGGCATGGTTACAGAGGTCAGAGGGTTCACTGACCCACAGAAGGAGGAGTACTTCAGGAAGAGATTCATGGATGAGAAGCAGGCCAGAAGGATCATCTCCCACATCAAGACATCACGAAGCCTCCACATCATGTGTCACATCCCAGTCTTCTGCTGGATCACTGCTACAGTTCTGGAGGATGTGCTGGAAACCAGAGAGGGAGGACAGCTGCCCAAGACCCTGACTGAGATGTATATCCACTTCCTGGTGGTTCAGGCCAAAGTGAAGAAGGTCAAGTATGATGGAGGAGCTGAGACAGATCCACACTGGAGTCCAGAGAGCAGGAAGATGATTGAGTCTCTGGCAAAACTGGCTTTTGATCAGCTGCAGAAAGGAAACCTGATCTTCTATGAATCAGACCTGACAGAGTGTGACATCGATATCAGAGCAGCCTCAGTGTACTCAGGAGTGTTCACACAGATCTTTAAAGAGGAGAGAGGACTGTACCAGGACAAGGTGTTCTGCTTCATCCATCTAAGTTTTCAAGAGTTTCTAGCTGCTCTTCATGTCCATCTGACCTTAGTCAAGTCTGGACTCAATCTGCTGGAAGAACAAAAAACAACCTTCGTGAAGTCTGAAAAAAGAGAATCTGGAGAAACACACTTATACCAGAGTGCTGTGGACAAGGCCTTGCAGAGTCCAAATGGACACCTAGATTTGTTCCTCCGTTTCCTCCTGGGTCTTTCACTGCAGACCAATCAGAATCTCCTACGAGGTCTGCTGACACAGACACGAAGCTGTTCACTTACCAATCAGGAAACAGTCCAGTACATCAAGGAGATGCTTAGTGAGAATCTGTCTGCAGAGAAAAGCATCAATCTGCTCCACTGTCTGAATGAACTGAATGATCATTCTCTAGTGGAGGAGATCCAACAGTCCCTGAGATCAGGAAGTCTCTCCACAGATAAACCGTCTCCTGCTCAGTGGTCAGCTCTGGCCTTCATATTGCTGTCATCAGAGAAAGATCTAGATGTGTTTGACCTGAAGAAATACTCTGCTTCAGAGGAGGCTCTTCTGAGGCTGCTGCCAGTGGTCAAAGCCTCCAACAAAGCTCTGTAAGTTGTATGTCACAGTAGCATTCACATTAATTGTGGTTAATAGCCTTGTTAAATGATGAAGTAATGTGTCTGATCATGTGTGTTTTGTTTATTTTAATTTTTTATATTTTGTTCCTGTCCTGTTTGTCCATGTAGCTATTGAAATTGTTCTCTGAAGCCATCAGTAGTCCACTTTTCCCCAAGTGGACCCTTATGGCTTTTGCTGTGATTTTACTTGATAGTTATGTTTTATTAGAAGATAATACCAACCCAGAAATGAAGAAAACAATGAATCAACAAATGGACATTACCTGTGCAAAGGTCAATGCTGCTGAAGCGAAACAGAACTTTACAGACTGTTGATTTGAGACAGCAAATTAGTTTGCAATTTGTCATAATCTATCAAAGTTGAAATTTCTTTAGTATTCAATAACAGAAAATGAGTTGTTTTTTTTGTAGAAAGTGATTTTTGAAAAAAATTAACAGAACCACAGGATTTTTGTTTTTAGATCTTTATTGAAAATCAGTTTACCTGCTCTTTAGTCATTTGTTGTTTTAATAGTTTGTTGTTTAGATTCTGAAAGAATCTGAGCTTCAAAACTGAAATTGTGACGTTTCTGTGGATATCACACATCCTATATTTATTTAAATAATAGACATGGTAGTACATCCTGTTAAATCAGATATTCTCCCTCCCGCCTCTGCTACTGGAGGGCTGAATAAGCCCAGTTATTTCTTGATACTTCGCACTTTGTGTTTTGTCAGTTGACCAGCATGCCACAAGTGTGTAATGCAAACTTGTGTTTCTTCTGTTTCTTTGGTTTTCACTGTGTAGCCTGGTGTGGCTTACTATACTTGCTGTACACATAAATAAGGGATTGATGAAGAATGATTTAGCTGAAACCCCCCCCCCCCACCTACCCCCACCCCCTTCCAACATGATCTCTATAAATGAACTGTCTGATATTTCTCTGAAAAATAAATAAAAATGTATCTAAATTGTATAATAAATAATACAAATAATTTTCTTGTTTGCTCTTATTGTCTTATCAGACTGAGTGGCTGTAACCTCTCAGAGAGAAGCCTTGAAACCCTGTCCTCAGTTGTTAGCTCTCAGTCCTCTAGTCTGAAAGAGCTGGACCTGAGTAACAATAACCTACAGGATTCAGGAGTGAAGCTTCTGTGCGTTGGGATAGGAAGTCAACACTGCAAACTAGAAACTCTAAGGTCAGTTCAAGTGACATTTACATTTTTGTTTTTAAAGATTTTTAAAGTTTTTAAAGATTGTGAAAAAAAATCACAAAGAAATCTTTATCTTTAAATCTATCTATCTTTCTGTTGTTTTATTGTTGTGTTCTTAGTAAAAATGTGAAATTTCTTACTTGGCTAATTTAGTTTAACAATCAGGTCAGAATTCATGAAGGTACACACACACACACACACACACACACACACACACACACACACACACACAAACATTACATATTGCCAAATCGACTACTACTTGCTGTACCATGAATACACTTTAATAACTGGGTTATTTGTCTTTGTGTTCATAATTTTTCAGACTAACTGACTGTAGCCTGACAGAGAAAAGCTGTGAACATCTGTCATCTGTTATGAACTCTCCGTCCTCCAGTCTGAGAGAGCTGGACTTGAGTAATAATGACCTACAGGATTCAGGAGCGAAACTTCTGTGTGCTGGAGTAGAAAGTCAACACTGCAAACTAGAAACTCTAAGGTTAGTTCAAGATATATTTACACTTTTTGTCAATGATTCAGAAAAATACAAGTTACTAAGAAGCTGATCTTTATGTGTGTGTTGTTGTATCTTTGTGTTATTAGTAAAAATTTGACATTTCTAATGTGGCTAACATGGTTTAATATTCAAGCAGGAATTCACACAAGAACGGGATAACATTACATATTGCCAAATCTAGTAACTCCTCACTGTACCATGAATGCACATTAATAAATGTGTTATTTGTCTGTGTTTTAAAAATCTTTCAGACTAACTGGCTGTAACCTAACAGAGACAAGCTGTGAAGATCTGTCAACAGTTGTGAGCTCCCAGTCCTCTAGTCTGAGAGAGCTGGACATGAGTAACAATGACCTACAGGATTCAGGAGTGAAGCTTTTGTGTGCTGGAATAGCAAGTCAGCACTGTAAACTGGAGAAACTAAGGTCTGATTAAGTGATGTTTACATTTCTTTTTCAGTGATTGAGAAAAAATTACCAACAAGCTGAAATGTATCAATTTGCTGTTGTATCTTTGTGTTATAAGTAAACATTAGACATTTCTAATGTGGCTAATATAATTAAATATTCAACTCAAAATTCGTGCAAAAACCGGATAACATTACATATTCCCAAATAAAATAACTCCCCAGTACCATAAATACACTTTAATAAATATGATATTTTGTCGTTCTGTTCATTATTTTTCAGACTAACTGACTGTAGCCTAACAGAGACAAGCTGTGAAGATCTGTCATCAGTTATGAGCTCCCAGTCCTCTAATCTAAGAGAGCTGGACCTGAGTAACAATGACCTACAGGATTCAGGAGTGAAGCTTCTGTGTGCTGGACTAACAAGTCAGCACTGTAAACTAGAGAAACTAAGGTCTGATCAAGTTGTATTTAAGTTTTTTGTTAGTGATTGAGAAAAAAAATCTAAGAAGCTGGCCTTTATCCATGTACTTTGTGTTATTAGTAAAACTTTAAATTTCTAACAGTCAAAATTCATGGAAGAACAGGAACAACATTGCATTGCCAAAAGTAGTAACTCCTCCACGAGTGATGAATACACTTTAAGACCAATGTCATTTTTCTTTCTGTTTATAATTTTATAGGCTAAGTAGCTGTAACCTCTCAGAGACAAGTTGTGAAGCTCTGTCCTTAGTCCTCAGTTCCCAATCATCTAGTCTGAGAGAACTTGACCTGGGTAACAACAACCTTCGGGATTCAGGGTTGAAGATGCTCAACACTCCAAACTCGACAATTATCAGGTCAGATCAAGATTATTTTTCTTTTAAAAATGACCAGCAAGAATTAGAGGTAATGAGGAGATTGTTTGCACGCTATTAGGACATGGAGCTGTGCCCATGAGCAGAGTTTTGATTTATTAAATGTATCTGTTTTTGATTTACTTGTTTTGAAAATATGTTGTTTAACATATATTTTTACAATAATAATAATAATAATAATACATATTTATTTCACAATAATTAATTTAGTATTTCTCATTATTTTCATCCACATCATAGTCATCACTGAAAATATCTACTACTCAAGTATGGCTGCATTTACTATCATACTGATATAACTCCAACTATGCACACTGTGGTGTCCCTGGGATTCCCATATGCTTGTTTGCCATTCACCTAGGGACAATTTTTGATCTGAGGACGCCACTTAACAGTGTTCTGGAATACCACTGTCTCCAGGAATAAAAATTAACCATTAAACACATCATTTGGCGGATTATCAAGGGTTACCTAGCAAACAAAAATTTAGGCACTATTGAGGAAAGGATTTATATTTTATTATGTTAATACATTATTGTTTAGGTTCAGCTTTACAACTGCTTGTAATGGAAATTTTACATAATCTTGGTCTTTTACTCAAATTTATAATTTGGGGCCATCTTACATCTTAAAATTGCATTGTAGGTGTCAGAGAGTTGGTATCGTAACCACCACCTCTGTTCAAAAATGGTCATTCACAGTGGACATAGATGGGTTCTTTCACTCCATTTTCAAACCAAAATGAAAACCAAAAGACTGACGTTTGTCTTTTAGATGGAGATGTATATCTGAGTCTTTCCTGTCGAGTTGGCTATTCAATGTTGTGCCATATGTTTATGGAGTGCATGTTTGGTTTCTCCTATGTAGAGATTGTCGGGAGGAAATATTATTTTACATTCATAATCTATGTCACTGAAAAAAATCATAAAATACACTTAGACTTGGACCCTAATGCTCAATGTAGCTCCTCTGTCTTAACTCCACCCCCTTCTCACTTCCTCTCTGTTTTTCAACTTCCGTTTTTAACTGATATTGCTGATCTCACCCACAAATCAAAGCCTTCTACCTGCCAGCTTGATCCTATCCCCACTGTCCTTGTCAAAGCCTGTCTACCCCCTCTCCTTCCCCTCATATCTGCTATTATTCACTCTTCATTCACCACTGGAACTTTTCCTGCTTCCTTCAAAGTTGCCGCTATTACCCCAATCCTGAAAAAAACAGGTCTAGATCCCAACAACTTTAATAATTTTTGTCCTATCTCCAATCTACCATTCCTCTCAAACATTCTTGAAAAAATAGTTGCTTCACAAGTCCATCTACACCTAACTGATAATAACCTTTACGAACAGTTCCAGTCTGGCTTCCGTCCTCTGCATAGCACCGAAACTGCTCTTATAAAAATAACAAACGACCTTCTTATGGCAGCTGATTCTGGTCTCCTCTCCATCCTTATTCTCCTTCATCTGAGTGCAGCCTTTGACACCATCTCTCATCCCATTCTTCTTAGCAGATTAGCTTCTATTGGTCTCTCTCACACTCCACTAGCCTGGTTTAAGTCATACCTGTCTGACCACACTCAGTTCATTCAATTAAAATCCTTCACTTCTCAGCCTTCTCCTCTATCTACTGGGGTGCCCCAGGGATCTGTCCTCGGGCCCCTTCTTTTCATCATTTACCTTCTTTCACTCGGGCATATTTTTCGTAAATATAATATTCAGTTCCACTACTATGCCGATGACACCCAGCTTTACCTCTCTACCAAACCCGATTCTACTCTTCCTCCACCCTCCCTTATCCTCTGCTTAGCTGAACTCAATTGCTGGTTCTCCTCCAACTTTCTTAAACTCAACAGCAATAAATCAGAACTTCTCCTGGTCGGCACTAAACGATTGCTATCCAGAATTAACAATTTCTCTCTCACCATCAATAATTCGCTGGTCCCTATCTCTCCCTCTGTGAAAAGCTTGGGTGTCATTCTTGATAGCACATTATCCTTTAATTCACATATCAATAATGTCACACGTGCAGCATATTTCCAACTCCATAATATCAATCGCCTCCACCCTTTCCTCACTCCTCATGCCACTGCCATTCTCGTCCATAATCTTGTTATCTCAAAATTCAAAAATCAAATTCAAATTTTATTTGTCACATACACAGTCATACACAGTACGATATGTAGTGAAATGCTTGGACAACTGCTCGTGACCTAAAGAAAACAAAAAAGGAAAAGGCTATGAATAAGATAGGAAATAAATATGAAAAATTAAAAAGGGTAAATTTAACTAGGAAGGAATAAAATATAAATTAAGGTTAAAAATGAAATAACTGTACAACACACTGGGAAAGAATAAGATAAAATATATAAATTAAATTGAAAATAAAATAACTGTACAACAAAATACACAATATAGAACTATATAAGAATGTATGAACAAAATACACAAGAAGTATAAATAAATATATACACAATAACAGCAGCAGTGATTTAAGTGATGAAGTGAAAACAAAGTCCAGAATGTCCAGTGTGTGTGTAAGAACTATATGTGTGGGTCAGTACTGTGTGGTGGTGTGATTGTGATTGAGAGACCGTATCGCCTGCGGGAAGAAGCTCCTCCTCAGTCTCTCTGTGTTGGTCTTCAGGGAGCGGAATCGCTTTCCTGACCTCAACAGAGAGAACAGTCTGTTGTTGGGATGGCTGAGGTCCTTCACCATCTTCCTGGCCTTGGTCCAGCACCGCCTGCTGTAGATTGAGTGCAGGTCAGGTCAATCTCTCGAATTGATTAGTGTAACTCACTATTATTTGGCCTTACACAAAAATCCATCAACAAGCTCCAACGTGTCCAGAACTCTGCTGCCCGTATTATTACTAGGACTTCCTCTACCCACCACATCTCCCCAATCCTGAAGCAGCTTCACTGGCTCCCGGTTAAATTTCGCATCCATTTTAAAATAATCCTTTATACATTTAAGGCTATTCATTCTCTCTCTCCACCATACCTCTCCGATTTAGAACAGATGAACTTCCCATCCCGGTGCATCAGATCTTCATCTTCTCTTTCTCTCTCTGTTCCTTCTGCTCGTCTGATCACAATGGGGGGCGGGGCTTTTAGTTGCTCTGCCCCTCGACTTTGGAATTCCTTACCCCCTGACCTCAGAAATATTAGTTCATTCCCTCTTTTTAAGTCAAAACTCATCTGTTTAAAATTGCTTATGTTTAAACCTTTGTATGCTCTTAACTTTTATCTGTTATTCTTTTTATTGTGTATATTTCCAGTTTGGGTGTTTTTATCTGTTGTACAGTGTCCTTGGGTGCTTTGAAAGGCGCTATTTTTAAATAAAATGTATTATTATTATTATTATTATTATTATTATTATTATTACTATTTATAATCATTATTATTACTGTTGCATAACTTATGATTTATCATTATTATCATTTCATTGACACATTTATTGAAACTTTTGATGTTATATTAAAGTCTGTATTTCAGGTGTTAGCATAAGCACATAATAATCTTTCATTGCAGGTGCAACTGTAATCATGTTATACACATATAATTAATGATTTGAAGCTACAACCGGCGCGAGTTCGACTGATCAATGGATCAAAGTTCAAGCTGAAAGAATTGCCTACATGTTTACAGTACAATTTACCACATATTGCCTGTGTGCATTCAGCAGCCTGCTGCACTGATGTTTGCCTGGTAACAGATGACGTAGAGGGGAGGTCATGCGCTAAGGTTAACAACACAGACACATGGTCTGCCTGGGTGAACTGACTGCAAATGTTGTGTACCTGCATACGTGACAGTTTAGTTCTGATAAGTCCAGAAGAGTGTAATAACAGGATGCATCTGGTAGGTGGTGGACGAACATAGGAAGGAACTGTTCTTTTTTAGAATATCCCCTGAGATAGAATTACTGGAACATGCATGTTGTTTTTCATCTGCGGTGATGCGAGTTACTGGTCATCATAAGTATAAATATCACACCCAACTATTGTCAGGTGGGAGATTGAGGCTGATGTTTTGCATAGCCCATCTTCACCACATATACAGGAAGTGCAGAATTATTAGGCAAGTTGTATTTTTGAGGAATAATTTTATTATTGATCAACAACCATGTTCTCAATGAACCCAAAAAACTCATTAATATCAAAGCTGAATGTTTTTGGAAGTAGTTTTTAGTTTGTTTTTAGTTTTAGCTATTTTAGGGGGATATCTGTGTGTGCAGGTGACTATTACTGTGCAGAATTATTAGGCAACTTAACAAAAAACAAATATATACCCATTTCAATTATTTATTTTTACCAGTGAAACCAATATAACATCTCCACATTCACAAATATACATTTCTGACATTCAAAAACAAAATAAAAACAAATCAGTGACCAATATAGCCACCTTTCTTTGCAAGGACACTCAAAAGCCTGCCATCCATGGATTCTGTCAGTGTTTTGATCTGTTCACCATCAACATTGCGTGCAGCAGCAACCACAGCCTCCCAGACACTGTTCAGAGAGGTGTACTGTTTTCCCTCCTTGTAAATCTCACATTTGATGATGGACCACAGGTTCTCAATGGGGTTCAGATCAGGTGAACAAGGAGGCCATGTCATTAGTTTTTCTTCTTTTATACCCTTTCTTGCCAGCCACGCTGTGGAGTACTTGGACGCGTGTGATGGAGCATTGTCCTGCATGAAAATCCTGTTTTTCTTGAAGGATGCAGACTTCTTCCTGTACCACTGCTTGAAGAAGGTGTCTTCCAGAAACTGGCAGTAGGACTGGGAGTTGAGCTTGACTCCATCCTCAACCCGAAAAGGCCCCACAAGCTCATCTTTGATGATACCAGCCCAAACCAGTACTCCACCTCCACCTTGCTGGCGTCTGAGTGGGACTGGAGCTCTCTGCCCTTTACCAATCCAGCCATGGGCCCATCCATCTGGCCCATCAAGACTCACTCTCATGTCATCAGTCCATAAAACCTTAGAAAAACCAGTCTTGAGATATTTCTTGGCCCAGTCTTGGCACACCTTGTGCTTTTGGGCACTCCAGTGATGTTGCAGCTCTGAAATATGGCCAAACTGGTGGCAAGTGGCATCTTGGCAGCTGCACGCTTGACTTTTCTCAGTTCATGGGCAGTTATTTGGCGCCTTGGTTTTTCCACACGCTTCTTGCGACCCTGTTGACTATTTTGAATGAAACGCTTGATTGTTCGATGATCACGCTTCAGAAGCTTTGCAATTTTGAGATTGCTGCATCCCTCTGCAAGATATCTCACTATTTTTGACTTTTCTGAGCCTGTCAAGTCCTTCTTTTGACCCATTTTGCCAAAGGAAAGGACGTTGCCTAATAATTATGCACACCTGACATAGGGTGTTGATGTCATTAGACCACACCCCTTCTCATTACAGAGATGCACATCACCTAATATGCTTAATTGGTAGTAGGCTTTCGAGCCTATACAGCTTGGAGTAAGACAACATGCATGAAGAGGATGATGTGGACAAAATACTCATTTGCCTAATAATTCTGCACTCCCTGTATGTGTTTTAATAAAATAATTTGTGTTGACCCACTATGGACTTTTAGTCGTATGTCTCTTCTCAAATTCGAACCACGACAAGATCTAATACCTCCTCACTGCACTGCACAGCATACACTACATTGTTTAGTTTGTGTTTGGGAGTTTTATCCTTGGGATGAACCAGTTTTTGTTTGAGTGTATGACTGGGTCTGAAGTGTACTGGGATGTGGTCCTTGGAGAAGACTCTCCTGAGCAGATAAACCTGCTACATTTTACATTTTTTGCCAATTTGATGAAAGCCCAAGTAGGATAACTACATTTTTTAAGTCCGTGAAGGTTCTCAATCACCCAGATCAGTTTTTTCCAAGCTCCTTAGACCACATGTTTTAAGAGCTTTCTTTACGTGTGTGTCCCTTTCTTTTCCTTTTTGCCTTAGAGGGAACTTTTTCTTCACAGTGTTGCAGGGTCCTGATCACCCCAAGATTGTACAAAGTGTAGGTACTGATCCGGGCTTCTGGTAAAGTTTAATGTTTAGTTTGCCATTTTCCTCAGTGTGCACAACATACCAGTGCAGAAATACATCTACTCTTTGACTTGTACCATACTGTGAATCAGTTATTTTTCATTCAATACAGTGATGTACTGACAGATCCAGGATCAGTCCAAATCAACAGCAGTTTGATCCACGTATGGATTGAAGTGTATTTGGGAAAATGTTAGACTGTACATTTAGCAGTGTCTAACAGTATGTGTATGAGAGCCATGTAATGTCCATGTGTGCATGCTGAAAGAGACTGTGCTGGTCTGACCCCCTACTCTTTTCAGGGTGGAGCCTGCTGGAGTCCGATGGTTGAGACCAGGTCTGAGGAAGTGTAAGTGCGTTTTTAATGTGAATCATGAAATCAAAGCAGCACACATTAAACCATCTTCAAACTGTCACATCATTCATTCACATCTCTGATGTCAGGAGTCGTCATCAAAGTGTCAGTCAATAAACAGATGGATCAATAACTGCAGCTGATTCAATAAAATGACTAGATGTTACAATCCCTGATAATACATTGCTTCAAATGGAGAAAGTCTTGAGGGATGGCTGCCTTGAGGAAAGGCAGCCCGGAAACTTTACCAGCAGAACACACCGTTGTGTGCCTCAACTTCCAGGGTGTTTCCATCTTTCATCAAAGGCTATTTTTTATTAGTTGTTTTTTTTTTTACCTTCCTTGGTTAGGTTTAGAAATTAGAGATCTGATGTAACCCTGTCAGCATCGATCAGGCCTCGGAGTGTGTCACTGGTTTATGTTAAATTGTTATTTCTCTTCTACTTTCTTTTGTTTAGTTGTATTCCAATTTATTTCCTCCTTTCAGTTCACTACAAGACGAAATGAAATACTTACCTCTTTATTACTTAAAGAACCTTAGTTCTTTAAAGGGATAGAAAAGATGATAGAAGTAAGACAAAAGACACAAAATAGGAGATGGGAGGGCTGGAAGGGGAGCACCCGATCTGGCATCCCACCTCTCCCCACCGGATCAGGCTGTACGCTCTACCTCCCCACTGCATCCCAGAAAAGGGAAAAAGAGCAAAGGGGAGAAGAGTCCAGTGCAGATTTTAAAGCCGGCAGGGCAGGGATTGCGGATACCGTGTAGGTGTGTCTGCCTTCCTCGTAGCGGCAACACAGACCACGTCATACCGAACAGCTGTATCAGTCAACCAGGGTTTACACAGTAAAAATTCTACTGTTGGGTTTTCTATCCTTTTGACACCCTCTGCTGATCAATCCTGGCTGTGTGTCTCGCGGTTAGCTGACTGCCTTAGCTGCCCAAGTGATGTGAGCCCTCTTTAGCCACAACCAGTTACTGGTCCTCTCAGCCGTGTTAGCATATTCTCGTATAGCTTGCCATTGCACCTGTCCTCTGACTCCAATCTCTCTAAGCAGTGTTTGTGTGTTTGTTCTCTCCATCAGATTCCTGTCAACTCACAATCGACAAAAACACAGTACACAGAAACCTCAAACTGTCCGACAACAACAGGAAGGTGACATATGTGAAGGAGGTTCAGTCTTATCCTGATCATCCAGACACATTTGATGTTTATCCTCAGCTGCTGTGTAGAAATGGTCTGAGTCGTCGCTGTTACTGGGAGGTCGAGTGGAGAGGAAGAGTTGAGATATCAGTGAGTTACAGACGAATCAGAAGGAAAGAACACACTAATGACTGTGTGTTTGGACGGAATGATCATTCCTGGAGTCTGAACTGCTCTGATGGATTAGGTTACTCTGTCTGGCACAATAATAGACAAACATCTATCTCCTCCTCCTCTGTCTCTAACAGAGCAGCAGTGTATGTGGACTGTCCTGCTGGCACTCTGTCCTTCTACAGAGTCTCCTCTGACACTCTGATCCACCTCCACACCTTCAACACCACATTCACTCAAACTCTTTATCCTGGATTTAATATTTGGCCTGGTTCATCAGTGTGTCTGTGCTGAGTTGAGCGTAAAGATTGTCCTCCTGTTAGAGAAACACTGACTGTTGAACAGATCATTCAGGTCTCTACATGTCTGTCTCTTTCACTCAGAAACACTTTTTCAGATTCATGGATTCAATCAGTTGATGTTTGAAACTGTTCTAAATGATTCCTTGTAAATTTCTTCCTCTTCAGTCCTTTAAAGATGGAAGCTCCTATTATTCTAGTATCCACATGTTGTTTTTCTGTTTTTTTCCACTCAAAATTCACAGTGAATATCAGTATGTTGTGTTTCTCTGAAGCTCAGTTCACAACCAGCTCCTCTGCATTTTCAACAAGCTCATTAAAATGAATCCAAACGTTGGATTTCTTTCTTAATGGGATGTTTCCATCATGGCTGAATACGTGGACATCCAATAGTACTCAAATATTAAAGGCATTCAGCATCTCTTATGTTTCTGTCATTCTGCCTGTGGCCATCTCCCTGTACAACGCATCCACTTAACACACTGTTTGCTGCTACAACTACACATGTTTCTTTTCCAACTATTTATTTATGAGTGAAGTATGTATGTGTATATATGTATATATTGTACTATTCTTAGTTAGTGTATTGTCTGTCTTGTCTTAATGTTGGTTTAAAATGGAGCACTGTAACAAAAAATAATTTCCCCCAGGGATTAATAAAGTATTCTGATTCTGATTCTGATATAAAAACAGCTGGTTTTAAAAACTGATCCAATCAAAGAAACATGAACTTCCATATTGATCAGATCAATACGTACAGCTCTGATGTCACCAACATCTCATTGAACTCTATTGATGTTGATTTGTGGCCCTCTGCTGGTGAGAAGATGAACTGCATGATTTCAGTTTAAAGAACACAGAATCCTCTTTTTTTAATTGTTCAAGGTAAAAATAAAATCAGTTTATCCAACTATTTCCACTGATTGCTGTTAGCTTCTGAAACAAGAAATGATCATTAACACGGTCCTTCACTGTTAATGAACAAGTTACACACTTATGACCACTACATTACACACTAACTACACAAGACAACACCCTAACTACACGAGATTTGAGCTAAATGTCTCAAATCTCTCACGTCTCACAAAACCGCCGTCACTCCTAAAACTTCCCCCTTCCTAAACAACTTAATGCCATGTTGCCATATCATTTTTTGATTGGTCGACATGGTACATTTTTCCACCAAAGGAAAGGGTGGAGGTTTTTGGTTTCGTCTTTGCTCACAGGCGGAGAGTGCTTTCGAGTGTTTTCCTTATAAAATGCCGTTTTTACCGTTTCTTCTTCTTCTTAAATATAAACAACGATAGTATTCAGGAAGAAAACCAAACATTCCATATATTTTTATCCTAACTCCTAACACAATTTAAAAACTGGTATAAAGTCCACACTTTTGTACACGGTTGTACACGTTCTCATTAATGTGGCTTCACTCCACATCAGCCACGCCGCTTTGCTAGTTAAAACACCAGTGTCTCCACATAAGGACGCTGTCATAGCCTGTCAACCACATTGATTAGCTGCGTATATACGCATGTGAATCGCATCATTGGCTGGAGCAGCCAGTCACCAGTCACTTACTGACTCTCACTGCAAAACAGAATCCATTGTTAACGTATTTATTTTAATTTCAATTCAGCTTAGATTTTTTTTTTGTGTGTGTGCAACACAGATTTTCTGTGCGCAGAGACCTTGCCAGCAGTGCACAATTGCGCACGTGCGCAGCTTAGAGGCAACATGGCTCCCCACGTATTGGAGTCCAAGTGACGGTGGTTCTGGATACTTACTGTGAGATCAGCTGCACTGGAGTAGTTAAAAGTACATGTGTATGTAGGTTTGGGCTCAATCCTTGTTGTCTGGGACATCAAACAGACATAAAACAGTGCTCAGTGACACTAATATCTTTGCATTGCTTATTATCTAATGCAAAAACAACTCAATGCACAAAAGCTGTTAGGATTTACCAAGTAGGGCCTTGGGTTGGGGGTGTGTCACCAGGGTGCAGGAGAGGCATTCACCCCCGTACCCCCCGTCCCCCGTCCCCTTCTGGCCACCTGTGCCTCAATTTTATTCCACAACTTAGACATCCACATTACTGACACTCTCATAACACATACATACAGGGCCTTGAGGGTGGGCACGTTAACGGTGTCCAGTGGACGGTCTGTGTATTCAACTCCACCTCTGGCGCCGGTGCCCACCCCTCAATTTTAAATCCATGTAGACATTAAGGGTTCTCGGGAGGGGCCGTGCTAACACCTGCTGCTCTCTGGCAGCAGCACCATGCTCTCCCGTGTTTTAAATGCACCTTAGAATAACACGCAGCAACACTACACATGAGCAGTAGGAGGGAGGGTTTGGGGTCTTCACACACCCTCATTCTCTGCTAGCCATCGGGGCGGGGGGGCTGGGAGGAGGTGTTGGCCGTCTGATTGGGATCTGGGATGCGGGGCCTCCCTGCTGCTGCGGAGCCTGGGGCGGTCTGCTTGCCACCACCCCGGTCTAGGTGCCGTTTCGCCCTCTTGGGGTAGAGTATGTTTGGGGAGTGTGATTGTGTGTACATGTCCATTTATGTCTATCCTTACGTTGGGTGAGTGCTAAGTATTTGTATATGTGTGAATGAGGGTGGGAATGCATGTTTGTGTCTATATGTCAGGTCGGGTCTTAGACTCCACCTCTCTGGGAACTCCCAGGCCCTCCAAAGTATGGAGGCCTATCTCCTGTTAAGGGTTCAAATATTGAGGAGGGATACAGGAGGAATTCCGAAACAACACCGATCCCACCGGGTGGAGTCAAACGATGATTTTAATGAACACGCATGGGAGATGAACACTGTATGCAGACAGCATCGATCTCGCTCGAACAATACACTATCAGTTGTTTTTATACCATCAGGGAAATTTATAACTGTCACGGTTCTGGGTCAGTTTCGACCCAATATTTTGAGTTTTGATTGTTTATTTCTTTTTGAATGATTGTTGTGGTTTGGGCGCCATTATTATTATAATGATGATTATTATTAGAATTCTATTTATTCATGTTTAAGGATTTGTTCTCGGTTGTATCTCACGTTTAGTTTAGTTCAGGTTCCATGTGTCATTCTCTGTCTGTCTCTCAGTGTCAGGTCTGCGTCTCATGTGAGTGTGTTCAGTTTTACCTCTGTCTCGTCTTGTTGATTATTCCCAGCTGTGTCCACCACCTGTGTGTATTCCCCTGTGTTTCTCTCTGTGTATTTAAGTCGTGTCCTCTGTCATTGTAGTTGCTGGTCCGTCTGTGTATTCACCATGTTTCATCCGTGTGCTCCCTGCTGTCTACCATCGTCTGCCTCTGCTCGCCCTCCTTCATGATCGTGTTCTGGTTTCTGCGCTGTAGTTCAGTTGTTTTCCAGTATAGTTTAGTTTGTCTTTGTCTTTGTTTGCCATTTTCCCTTTGCCGTTTATTCAATAAACCACCTTCACGACTGCCTGCGCTTGGATCCTCCTTCATCTCTTCCACACGACTCAATAACGCCCTGTTGGGGGAAAACTCTGTAAAAGACCCAGGAGAAATAAAGACACAATGAGACAAGATCACTTTTTATGCTTTAACGTGCACACGGGTAAGCTGTTCAGAACAACTCACGCCGTGTACAGAGGCTTGGCACTTTTTGTAGGAAACACAGTGAGAACAGGATAAGAAAATAATAAACAGATAAAATAAACAACTAGTCTCGTCAGCAGAGAGCTGGGAGAAAGCTGTGTGGCCTACTCCTACAATCTCGTGGGAAGTGACCTTCCTCTCCACGGTTCTAGCAGGCGTTGTCTCTATGTTATCTGCTGTTTCTGCGTGGCTGTCTGCAGCCTTGGTGTTTGTGACTTTGCTCGCCTCTCTGTTCCCGATAGCCACCTGCGGATTAGTGTTTTAGTCTGTTGTCAACAGTCAGCCTTATTTTTAAGTTACAGAAAGCTTCTTCTTTTTTTGTCTTGGTTTGGGAGAATAGGTGCAACACTACATTTTCACTTAAGGCAGTTTTGAATAATTTCTAGTTTTTCAAACAATTCATGGATCTCACACATTTCAAACTTTCAAGTTAAGGTTGTTTCCCATTTATACAAATATATATATATATATATATTTATCTTTGCATAGCTCACAGCTCTAAACCTAGGCATTTTTCAATCATATGCCTAATCAC
>NW_005187592.1:54424-55494 GCF_000239375.1 Pundamilia nyererei
TACTTACTCCCTAGACCCAGTCTAGACCCAGCTGGGGGAGCTACCCAGAGCTCCAAAGCTACCAGTCGACGAGCTCCCAGAGCTACCAGTCGACGAGCTACTTCCGCTATTTTAAATTCCCTGAATTCAAAATGAGCTTTTACGCAAGATTGTGTCAGTGTGTCTGTATCTCCCTGGTCAGTGTCGCCGGGTCTGGTCCACCTCGATCGGGCCCCACCACCGTGGGTTGCTTTCTACGACGTTGGCCAAGACCCGAATTTAAACGCTCTTGGACTTTTATCACACACCTGGTGTGTGAGCTGTCGACAGACGAACAACGTGGACTGGTCACGGAGATGGGACACGATGGAGGCGCTCCGGCTCCGAAGGACCAAGAAATGTTGGGGGAAAACTCTGTAAAAGACCCAGGAGAAATAAAGACACAATGAGACAAGATCACTTTTTATGCTTTAACGTGCACACGGATAAGCTGTTCAGAACAACTCACGCCGTGTACAGAGGTTGGCACTTTTTATAGGAAACACAGTGAGAACAGGATAAGAAAATACAAGACAAATAAAATAAACAACTCCATATGTGGCGCTAGTCTCGTCAGCAGAGAGCTGTGAGAAAGCTGTGAGAGATAAAACAATCTAAAACAATATGTCTCAAAACAGTATGTCTTTGCTGAGAAAGTCTAAAAAGATCATTCTAAACTAATCTAACGATAGACAAAAGGGCATGCTTGCACATTTAAAAGAAGGTAAAGAAACATAGAATCATTTTTCCTGTAACACGCCCTCTCATGCGTTAAGCAGGTACAATATATGCATACGTCAAATCAAAACCACAATGACTTTTAACACAGTTTGAAAAAGCAACATCGCCTCGTCTGCATTCCTGTCGCTGCCGGACGCTCGCTTATCGTCTGGAACATCAGGCACACATTCTGCAACAAACTGTTCTTTTGCAGGCACAATTTTAAAGTTGCAAGCTTTTACAAAATATTATTTGAACCTTCACCTACCCCTGAGTCTAACTGCTGTGTAAGTGTGTGTGTGTGTGTGTGTGTGTGTGTGTGTGTGTGTGTG
>NW_005187592.1:57337-58673 GCF_000239375.1 Pundamilia nyererei
CCCTCAACAGAGCAATCGAAGTCACATTGCCCAGCCTCGCCCCCCTTAGTTCCTCCTTACCACCTTCATGCTCTGTCTCCGCAGTCTGATGTGTGATCTCTTTTTTTCTTTTACTACATCTTATTAATATTTTGCTCTTTACTATTTGTTTTATTTATTTTTTGTTATTTATTTATTTTCTACTGTACCATTCTGCTGAGTGATTGTCTTCTGCTCATCAAATACATTTCATTGCAATGTTGACCCTGTGCTAACTTGCATATGACAAAGAAAACTGAAAATTGAAAAAAGGACCGGAAAAGGATGGATTGTAGTGGGCTTGTAATGTAAATGTGGTCTGATTAAATGTGACATTAATGGTGATGCTGCATCAAACCTGATAAAACAGTTCTATTAGTGGGTCTGTGTGATCAGCATCAGTGGGTTAAGGTGAGGCCTTGACTAGTAAAACGTCATGTTGGTGTATGACAATGCATGAGCCAACATCAGACTCCGAGCGCTGGTAGCTCCATAGTGTTGCAAAGAAACTATTAAATGTGCAAATTTTAAAATCAGAGGCTCTTCTAACACAGGAGCCATGTTGAGTTTAGATCACAGCCGACCACCGGCAGTCTGAAATGGAATGAAGCCCATTGAGCAGGTCTAAACAGGAACGCACCCATTTGTATACGTGGCAATAATGTGGCTGCAGCTGACACAGGATTGGGTCAAACTAAACATCATTTCACAGAGTTCCCAAATAAACTCACGTTTTCGTCTTTGAAGATCATCATAAAGTAGAATTTATGGTCCAGAAGAAACAGCAGGAGGTTTGAGCACTTCTGATGCAGCAGAAACAGGATTTGGAGGAAGATGTTAATAGATTAGAAAGAATTGGAACGATCCACATTTGCATCCATTCACGGTACATTTGACATCTGAACACGTTTGTACACATGATGAAAGGACAGATGGTGTTTGTGTGTCTTTCTTAAACTTAGTGTGAATGTTTCATCATGTAGAACTACTTAGAACAAAGTCTTTGGGAACATTTGGAGAACACGTTTAGGAACGTAAGTAACATCCTGGTAGAACATTTTCTTAAAGCAAAGCAGAGCTGCAACATGACTGTGAGGATTCAGAAGAATAAAGTCAGAATACTTTTTATTATTATGAAGAGGTTGTACTGGGTAGCTGTGTATTTTGCATTTTCAAAAGGTTTTCAGTAAGATCACAATTCACGTCGGCAGTAATGACACCCGGTTACGCCAATCGGAGGTCACTAAAATCAATATTGAATCGGTGTGCAACTTTGTAGTTTTCTCTGGTCCCCTCCCCAATCAGACCAGGAGTGACA
>NW_005187592.1:89959-91761 GCF_000239375.1 Pundamilia nyererei
GTTTAGGGAAGTCATTTATGGGGTCACACTCTGACCCCACACACACACACACACACACACACACACAGGCAAGGTACTCTTTGTTTGTATGTAGATGTCATATGTTAATGAACCTATGCATATTTATGTAACCTCAATAAAAGAGCAGTGTTACGGGGGAGCGGACGAGAGCAACTGGGGTCAAGCGAAGGAACGGCGTTTGTCCGGTTCTCTCCCGTGCACGAGAAACATGAAGAACTTTGCCTACTTCGTGTCTTGCTTGCTGTGTAATTATATTGTCTTCAACGTTTCATCGAATAGGTTCAAGCTACAAACCTATCACAAAGCACAAGAAGTCTGTTCTGCTTTATCTTTGGAAGAAAGTTTGAAATATGATATAGTGAAGTCTGCTATCCTTGCTGCTTATGAACTTGTTCCCGAAGCGTATAGGCAACGCTTTCGCAATCACAAAAGAACAGCAAATAAGACTTTTGTAGAGTTTGCTCGTGAAAAGGCTACTCTTTTTGATAAATGGATAACAGCGAGTAAAGTTCCTGACTACAACTCCTTACATGAACTGATACTGCTGGAAGTGTTCAAAAATGGCCTGCCAGAACGCATTGTTGTACACCTTAATGAACAGAAGGTTTCCACTTTGAAAGAAGCAGCTGTGATAGCTGATGAATTTGTGCTGACTCATAAAACTGTTTTTGTGCAGAAACGTGAAGTTACCACCAGAGAACCTCCCCCACGAAAGTATCCTTCAAGCCCACGGCAGACTTTTGCTTCAAGGACTGAAAGGGAATGTTTCTATTGTCATAAACGTGGCCATGTTGTTGTTGAATGTCCAGCTTTGAAGCGCAAGAACCAGTCACCAAAAGGAGTAGGTTTAATTAAAACCATTCATGCTGAGAGAGGGGACCAAAGTGAAGGAGTTGATCCCTGCTTCAAACCCTTCCTCTTAGATGGTACTGTGTCATTGACTGGGAAGCCTGAGGATGAAAAATCCATTCGAATACTCAGAGATACAGGAGGGTCACGATCTGTGATTTTATCTGATGTATTACCCTTGGGTGACCATTCCTCTTGCCATGGTAGCATTCTGATTCAAGGAGTTGAAATGGGCTATGTTGAAGCTCCCTTGCATTATGTACACATCAAGTCAGAGTTGGTTAATGGCATCTTCTCTGTAGCAGTACGCCCCTCACTTCCCATAAAAGGGGTGCAGTTCATTTTGGGAAATGATATTGATGGTGGAAAAGTGCAACCTGTTCCCGAAGTAACAAATGATCCAAAATCAAACTTGAAGAGCAACGACCTAGCAACATGTTTCCCATCTGTTTTTCCTGCTTGTGTTCTCACCAGGGCTCAAACAAGACGTAAAGCTGCAGAAATTGATTTGTCAGACTCTTCGTTGGCTCAGGCTCTGGCTACAGATGATTTGCAAACCCTGATTGATCTTAAAAGTGGCTCAAAGGATACTGCTGAGAAGTGGAAGGATCTCCATCTCTCCCAGTTGGACTTGCCAGTCACACGTGAAAGCCTTATTGCTGCTCAGAAGTCTGATCCCTCATTGACTAAATGCTTTACTTCTCTTTCTGTAACAGGAAATAAAAAGGCTTCTTATTTCTTGGAAGATGGGGTCTTGCTGCGCAAGACTGCCCACCCAAGTTTAACAGCAGATGTAGAGAGAAGCTGTTCTGATGACTGTGACTGGAGCACTACTTATCAGATTGTTGTGCCTCTTGAGTATCGTCACTACGTAGTCTCCCTTGCACATGAGCACCCCCTGTCTGGTCATTTGGGAGTTACAAAAACGTACA
>NW_005187592.1:92036-102323 GCF_000239375.1 Pundamilia nyererei
AAGAATAACTGCACCTTAGGTGGTTAAAGTTTTGACAAAGTTCTTCACTACCTTTGGTTTACCGAAAGTAGTCCAGACAGACCAAAGAACTAACTTTCTGTCTAAACTTTTCAAGCAGGTCATGCAGACTCTGGGGATTAAGCATGTTGTGTCAAGTGCATACCATCCTGAGTCTCAAGGAGCATTAGAGCGCTGGTATCAGACACTCAAGGCAACGTTGCAGAAATACTGCTTGGATACTGAAAAAGAGTGGGATGAGGGAGTACCCCTGATGGTGTTTGCCATGCACGAAGCTAAGCAAGAATCCCTTGGGTTTAGCCCAAATGAACTAGTGTTTGGTCATTCTGTTCGGAGACCTTTGAAGTTGTTGAAAGAATAGTTCTTGTCAACAGACCCTGTTGTGAAAACTAATGTTCTGGATTATGTTTCACAGTTCAGAGAGCGCCTCCATAAGGCCAGGTTGGCAGCTGCAGAAGCCCTCTCCCCTGCTCAGGGGAAGATGAAGAGTTGGTATGATAAGAAAGCCGTTCCTTGATCTTTCAATCCAGGTGACAAGGTTTTGGTTCTTCTACCAACTGCTAGCTCTGCATTGTCTGCCCGCTTCTGTGGACCATACCAGGTGGATAAGAAAGTAAATGATACTGACTATGTGATTAAAACACCAGACAGGAAGCATAAAACACGCTTGTGCCATCTCAATATGCTCAAATCTTTTCATTCTAGAGCTGATTCTTTCTGTGGCCCTGCAGATAAGTCTGTGGCATCTCCGTCAGAGCAAATCTCATCTCCAGAAACTCTCCTGTTGAACTCTTTTTCAGGACTGAGGTAGAGTTCAGATGAAGATGGGCTCAAACTTTGTGAGGCCAGCTACCAGAATGCTTAATTCTGAGGTACTGTCCCAGTTGTCTACATATCTGTCTCACTTGACCCGTGAGCAACAGTTAGACATTGAAAGGCTCGTCAACATTCATTTAAAACTCTTTGGGCTTACGTAACACCACTGACAAACCTGTGCAGCCCGAAGGTACCATTCATTTGGAGTCCTGAGTGTCAACATGCTTTTGAATGTGCAAAAGGTCTTCTGTCGAGTTCACCTGTTCTTGTTGCTCCAGACTTTTCTAAACCTTTCAAGCTTGAAGTGGATGCCAGTGAGGTGGGGGCTGGAGCTGTTCTTCTTCAAGACGATAGACAAGGAGTGAGTCATCCTGTGTGCTTCTTTGGCAAGAAGTTCGATGCTCATCAAAGACGGCACTCGACAATTGAAAAGGAGACACTGGCCATGCTTCTGGCTCTTCACCATTTTGATGTGTATGTGGGATCTACTTCCCAACCTGTAGAGGTCTTCACTGATCACAGTCCTCTCGTGTTCCCCTCTTGTATGTATAACAACAATCAACGATTGATGAGGTGGACTTTAATTTCACAAAACTACAACATTGAAATAAAGCATAGGAGAGGATGTGAAAATATTGTGGCCGATGCCCTCTCAAGAATGTGATGGTGTAAGGTTAACAAACTTATACGTTTGTTTTTCTGGGTGGGGGTGTTACATCCCCCAGGAGGATGTCTCTTCTCCCTAGTAACTTTGTTTTGTCTGGGCTCCACCTCCTCTGTCCTGATTGGATGCTGCTCAGAGTCTGGCTAATTGTTAATCAGCAGAGCACTACTTAAGGCCTGTGGAGCTGTGCTTCTGTGCTCTCTGGCCATTTTGGTTGCCATACTGGTACAGGCTTGCATGCCTTTGTGATGTGTATGTGCATTGTTTCATGTTCAGACTGCTTGTAGGGGAGAGCTGCCTTTTTTTTTTTTGACATCCCGTTTTCTCCTGTTTGTGTTGTTAGGTAGGTTATGGTTATAGGTTGTGTATTGTTTTCTTTGGAGTTAGGTAAGTTTCTTTCATTTTTACATCAGGGATGTTTTGTTTGTTATGTTGGCCTTGGCTCTCCCTGAAGTTATACCTCAGTCTGAACCCAAATCTCATCACCAGCATTAAATACACCTTTTAAAGTTACCATCTTGGCTCCTCCTTCACTATCCACCTTTATGTTCGTCCCTTCAACCCCCTAGACTAGCCAGGGGACGTAACAGTCGTGCAGGGCTCTAGAGTGCAACCAATTTGATGCGTCGGGTCCGCTCTGTGTTTGCATCTTTATGCGCTGATTCTGAGCTGCAGGTTTTGTCTCTCTCCAACCAAAATTCACAGAGCCAACAGCAAAGGAAGCAGCAAACTACGCTTCACATTTGATCAATGTCGTCATGAATTCCCTCTTAGTTTTGCTGTTTTGCTTCCACCACGATAAAAATCACACTTCCTGCACAGCTCTCTCTCTCTGTACTTCAAGAACAGCTTCCCGTCTCTGTTTTCTGCATTATTCATTCGCTTATTACCCACCAGTCTACCGTTGTTTACAGCGCTGTCGGCTGCTGTCTTTTTCTTTTCACTTAAATGACCTCGGACAAGAAAGTATTTTTTTCTGTTGTTCAATACTGAAGAAATGTAAACTTTTTAAAATTATGCAGAACATTGCAGAATATTTTTAAGGTTATCTGCTATGAAAAGTCAGGCCAGAAAAAGCTCCTTCATGTTTTTCTGTGTTTTATTCTCAGTTACCTTCACACAAAGGCCTCTGCTGTGATGTTCACAATTCTGATGAAGTCTCACATGTATCAGTACTGATAAATGATCAGAATTATAATAACTGAAGTGAAACACTCATAAGTGGGAGGACAAGAGGAGCCTCGCCTGGCAGAGCTGCGACGTGACGCCCATCATGCCCAAAACTGCCTGAATGAAAAGAAAGGCAGAAAAGAGGGGAAACAGAGCACCGTCCTGCATAATGCTGCATTAACAATGTACAAGACCATAACACACCAGCGGGGAGTGACAGAGGTCACGCGAGTGACAGAGGGAAAGGCCCTGGCGGCGGCAGAAGGGGCACTCGAAGTCAAAAGCCAAACCGCCAAGATGCATGTATCACCTGCGGCTGGCACGGACGCTGGCACAAGAACTGCCCTGACCGAGACCAGACCCAAGGTGGACAACGCGATGACCAGCAGCAGACTGAGGGGAGGGGGGCAGGACTCCAGGAGACGCTTCAGGCTGTCTGTGTGTGTGCATGCTGACACAATGAAGAATGCTTTGCTAAAAAGTGCTCATGCTGATACACAGAACAACACACACACTGTTGCAAGAAGCCATTGAACATCTCGAAGGCATTTCATGCCAGGTCAGGCTAGATTCTCATTCCCATCCTCAAAGACCCCACACCCCCTCAACACACTGTTCACACTTCTGCCCTCAAAACGAAGGTTCAGACGTGTGAAATCCAGACCCAACAGCTCCTTCTTCCCCACTACCATCAGACGCTGGAACAGCTGACCGATTTTAACAGTAATCATTTTTGCACATCAGGTCATCTCACATATCAAACCAGCATGTTAAGCTCATAGCTCTTTGCACATAAATCTGTTTAACACTTCAATTTTATTTATTCATGCTATCTGTATTTTATCTTATTTGTACATAGTAACCAGTATCAGTGTGTGGACAGCACAGAAAGAATTTAATTGTACAGAGAAATGTTTTTTCTTTGTGCACATGACAATAAACGCTTTGAATCTTGAACTTGACCGACAACAACGATCTCTCCTAAAGCGATGTGTATACTTAGCTGTGGAGGCCGCTACAAATGTCTGATTTATGTGCTCGAGTCAATGGACTGTTTCCACAGGACTGTGGAAGCGCTGGTATGGCTTCTGTCCTGTGGGGACAGGCAGGAACACTTTGTGTGTTTGAAACTTTTCCCACATCGCTGACATCAGTGTGGCTTCTCTCCAGTGTGGATAAGCAGGCGTCTCTCATCGTGACTTTAACCCCTTGAACACATTACTCACGTCGATCTGGCTTTTCCCATCCAGTGACAGATTGATCTTCACTACTTTACTAGAATAAGCTGTCTGCTTACCTGTCCTGGTACAACCACACAACAGGGTCCACTGTGAGCTGTCGTTTCGTTTAGCATTTCACACAAAGCCTACAATTCACACTAGCAACATACTTTTACTTTAATGGTCTGGATGTGTCTCATGTTTTAAACTTTCTGCATATTCTGTTGTTTTAATTTCGGCGTACCTGCTTGAGAGGAATGAAATACACACAAAACACATGAAATCAAATGTGAGTTTTAGTCCAATTTATTTGTTTAATTATCACATCACTAATTAACAAGTAATCACAATAAATTTTTTTCCAAACCGAAAAATAAAATTCAAATTATGAAAAACACACACACACGCAAAAAACAAAAACAAGGAGGTTCTTCAAATGACAGAGTAAGTCTACCTAACACATCCCATAGTTTTTCAGCATGCTCTGCAGGTACAGTAGGTGTTCGTTAGCTAGTGTTACACTTGCATGTCAGGTGTGAGTGTGGCAGCGTTCGATGAAGCACTACGAGGCTCCTTGGACAGATTTCAGAGGAGCTTTTATTAAATAAGCCAAAATGTTAGCTACGGTTCATTTTCTCAGCCTCAAATAAGAACGTTTTAGGGTCTCTGCCCTCTGAGTGCCGTAACAGAGCGGCTAATAGGCTTTGATATGCAGAATGTCCAAATGACAGGCCTGTATGTGGACCTATCTGCCCACTGTTATGCAGTGGCATGTGATTCAGGTGCATTAGCTTCATTCCCATTTAGCTTTATTCTTTTATTATATGAACCTGCAGAGGTCACTGTATGCTTACAGAAATGTTTCTCATCTCTTAGGACTGGGCTTGCAAGCATAATTTCATAGTGTGCAGACATACATGTGCGTGCACTATACATTTTGTTAAAAAGGCTGCAGTTAATTAAATAATTAAGCATATATACGTTTCCTGTTCAATGTTTCTAAATCGAGCTGCTGCCACAACTCCAAATAAAATCAGCTGCAATGATATTTGAAAGACTTGAAGAAGTGCTGCACTGGGAGTCGCAATTCTGGGCGAGATGCAGTCTGTAAAAGGGGCTGTGACAAATTTGATATTTTACACCCTCCAATCAGACAAGCACGCCCCCACAGAGCTACAGGAGTGCATACGTTGTGTCTTTACTGCACTTATATCTCAAAAGACATTCTTTACTTCGGTGGCCCCTTTCAATAAAAACAGGTAGACCTTTTTATTTTTGCATTTCTTAAAAACAGCCATAATAGTTATGATGCTCCTTTAAGGGTACTTGGAAAACTCCCCACCAACCAACCCTGCTTGGTATCTACTTTGGTTACTTCGGATATTTTAGGGGCCATGAAGAGGACTACAGAGCACATCTGTACACCTGTGTACTGGTAAGTAGAAACTCTGGGAGAAAAGCAAAGCTAGAAGAAGTTGGGACAGGCACAAGGAAGCTTTTTGCTAGAAGACAGCTGCTGCGGCGCAAACAAAGCAATTCAACTGCTTGATGACAGCTTTTATTAATGCGCCACCATCTGCATGTGAAACATTCCCAAAGACAATTCCAAAGACATTGGTTGACTTCCCGTCCCTGTACTTCTGTTAAAAATTAGCAATGACTACATCAATTAACAGCTGAAGAAGAAGAGAGAGGGCATGGGCATTCACACTACTGCAAAAGCTCACTCAGAATGAAGGATCACTTATTCCTCATTATTTCCACTCCATAAGTCAACCCTCGCTGATACACTCAAGCTTTAAGGTGCTAATTAATGGCATCAGAGCTTTTCTACAAATCACTGATTTTACTGTCAGCTTGCACTGAAAACCTCTGTGTTTCTGTAGTTGGATGCTATTGCTAGGAAGAGCCTAATGAAGCTGAATTTGCATTTTGCTTTTTGGGAATTTTGCTACATTTGACAAAAACAATGACTTTGCAAACACAGACTGGAAACAACTGTGTGAGTAGTTCAAACGTAAGTACTGTTCTTCAGAAAACTGTCGGGTATACCTCAAACATTTTGGCAGTTACACGATGAGTTTCACCTCGCGGCGTCACAATGTTAGCTTAGATTATTGTGGCCAAAAGGATTAACAGCACTATTTCTTATTGTGATATCAACAGAGAAGTACAAACAAACCTCTCATGCTAGTGAGGTAACATTTTCAAACATGGTAGCTACTGCTAGCTACCAGAAGCTTGTTAGCTTCTTTCAACGCATTGTTTTGGTTTTATAATTTGGAACTTTGCTGTTTTACTTCATTGTCATGAACCCTGTTTTCAGACACAACAGCAGACAGCTGTTTGCAGTTTTAAAAAAAGCACCAGATGGGAGGCAAGTACAGTTAGCAGCTGAGTGGTGATAAAAGCTAGCCGTTAACTGTAGCATGTAGCAGCTAAAGAGTTGGTTGAGTCGGAGATAAAAAGAAAATGCTGTTCTTTTATTAAGGTAAGATGTATTACATGGACTGAAAAGGGCATGCTACGTTTGCTAACACGTTCCCCATCCTAACTTTATGAGATAATGTTTTGATCTATCATATTTTCATTTGCCAGTCAGTTAGATGTATGGTATCAGTTTCAGATGATACCCAGCCCTTGTTATATTACTTTAACGACTGCTGACAGAATCAGTTTGACGAAGCCAAAAGAGCAAACAAACAAACAAAAGAAACCCTCTTTAAATCCTGACAGTGGCTGACCTGTGTGTGTGTTTGAGCCACGGAGTTGGTGCATACAAATCTGTGGTCAGCTGTGAAATTCAATCATGATTTTAAAAAGGGGAAACAAAGATTACAAACTGGTTCTTCCTCTCTGTTTCCTTTAAAACATAAATCAGCTAATCTCGACACTAATTGACCAAACCACAACACTTTCATAATGGACATCAGCCTTTAACCTAGAGTCATATTATCTGGCCATGCATTACAAAGGCAACATTTGATTACATTGCTACAATAGAAGAGGATAAAGCCACATCGTCCCCGCTGCTGTTCCAACAGGACACAGGAGTGTCAGCTGAAGCTTTAGCCAAATAACATGCTACCATGATCCTCACACACCTGAATGGGACAAGAAGCACTATCAGGAAAGGGTCACTTACAGGATTTCCTTTTAACAGCAGCACCAGGTTTCTCCTGGCATTTCCTTTCACTCCCTCTGGGCAGTTTTAGGTCAGAGCCTGGGTCAGCCTCATTCGCTGTACTTCAAAATGACAGGAGGCACATACGATACACACAGCTCCTTCGACTTCAGACATATTTCATATTTCCTCATCCACATTTGGGCTGCAGACTGAACTTCATCTTCCTCTATTACGTTTCAGAAACGTTCAGGTTACAGGCTTCTTGCTATTTTGCCATTAATAAAAAAACAACCCTTTTCACGCTTCTAGCCACGCCTGCTTTTTCAACATCCTCTCCCCCTCTGAATCTATTTCGTCACTGTGTGTCTTGGTTTAGAAAAACCTGTGCGTGTTTCCAAGATTTTCTGATGAGACAAAAAAAAACGACTGCCCGTTGTATTGCTTATGCAGGAAGACACTATAAATAAATACAACTTTGTTTTAAAATCAATGAAGGAGGAGGAAAGGAAAAAAAGAAAGACGCAAGAAATAAGATGAGCAGAACACCGAAGCTCATTTTTACACGATTTGTGTCACTCAAACACATCATCACAAACACAGAGAATAAAGAGTTAAACAGCCTACATGTTGTCTAGCTTTATTTTGTTTGTCAGCGCGTTTATGGTAAGTGTTGCTGAAGAGAGAGAAGAGGAGACGGTGAGATGAGTTACTATGATGTCACTGAAGCAGAGAGTAAGTGGATGCAGGTAACAAACAGCCCCTAGAGTCACAAAGGAAAGAGAAGCCAGGGTTTCCATGCTGTTTAGTAGATGAGTGATTTGCTGCTGACGCTGCTGTGGGTGCGGACGATACTGGGGGAGGGTGATGGAGAACACAGTCTGCCACAAGGCTGTGGGGTGAAGAGGATCCAAGCAAAAACCCAGAATGTGAGAAAACCTTACTGTGCCCTCGTTTCCCCTTCGCCTCTCACCAGGCACAGTCTACACAGTCACTCAGCCAAATCTAGCAGGGCGAGGGTGACGGCGCACAATCAGTGTGAGAGGAAAAGCATGATGGAACTACTCGATGGGTCAAAATGTAGCAATAGCAGGTTAGAGATATTAAGAGGGGTCACAAAGGTCACGATCCCTTTAAGGAGCTGCTGCGGTCGACCCCCTGGACCTCCACCTGGAGCTGCAGCGAGGAGGGGGCGGAGGGGGAGCTGACGCAGCCGACCGAAGCCAGCGACTCGATGAGGGAGACACTACGAGTTGTCGGTTGCTGTTGTTGTTGTTGGTAGTTGGTGTGTAGGGAATAAGAGGAGCCGTGTGGGTGGGGTCTGTTACTGTTGTTGTCCTGTGGGGCTAGCCAGGTGACGATGTCAGCGCCGTGGTCCGTGCGAGAGCGAGCATTCTCGCGGAAGTTGAGCTTGAAAGACTCAATCTAAAGCAGAAACGTTTGGGGGGAGGAGGGGAGGACAGGTAGGGAGAGGGGGAGAGAACAAGAACAAAGAAGGAAAACAGGAAAGACAAGGTGGGAGAGGGGGAGGCGGTGACGTTGAGGGGGGGAGTTGAAATGAGGAGGGCAGAGGGACAGCAGAATTAGATGCCTGTAAGATAAAAGATGGTGATGTGATCAGGAGCTTTGGACTGCAGACAGCACAACAATCAGACACTCGGCTCAGCAGGACAAGTGCATCAAACCTTTCCTGCCTCCTCCTGGTTCACTATGTGGGGATCCCACCCAAACACATACTTACTTGTCTCTGGGATGTGTGAGTCCAGAGCCTGGGGCTCCTGGAGGCCCTCACTATGACAGGGAGCCCCGTCCTTCAACCCATTCTTCAGGGCAGCGGGGCCCCCAGCCTGCCCTGGCTCGGAGCCTGGGGCCGGGGCAGGGCTGCCACTCAGGGGGTCCCCACTCCCCTCTGTTGCCTCCTGTGCCCCCTCAGCCTAGAAACACATAGCAGGATGTGTCAATTGGTGGGGATGGAACAACCTGGCTCCAAATCTCCATCATCATGGCTGAGACGTAAAACTATAAGTTTTAATTATTATTATAACTTTTTTGTGAACAGCAACATAAAGTTCTTCAAACAGCAGTTAATGAGTAATTTATTTACACATTTTTGGATGACAAGATTTGATTAATGCAGCTAGAAGGATGTGGAGCCAGACTGAGGTGAGGTATGGAAGCTCTGAAAGGTTCAGCGAGAAAAACGACTTAAAAACTGTCTTACGACTTAAAAACAGGTGGAAATAACAGATTTTGCCAGGATATTCTGTAAAATAGTCCTCAGACTTGTCCAGGTTAGCATCTTCAGTGAAGGATCAGCACTGGTGATGAGAACTGGGTCTCCCCAGCAGGTGACTTATTTTCAGATGAAGCGTCCAAAAGGGAATCAATTCAGGAGTGGAACCAGAAGTGTGCTCGTCCTTTCCCCAAAGATTCACCAGGTTACGAACCTGAAATTGTCCCTGATGGTCAGACTGTCAGTGAGGACTCCACTGCAGTGTCCTGAGTTAATGTGTGCAAACAGCTTTAGGAATGATCTCGGCAAAATCCTTGTTCCACCTGTTCCCCAGTGCTGCACTCTGAGGTGAAGCTACTGGATCAGTAATGGAAAGTGGATCCTTTCCCCTTTGGTTGGGAACTCAGAGCTTTCATAGTGGAAAAGAGATGGAAATACAAAAGACCCAAAAAACAACAACTTAAGAATACAATATTACAAATAACATCTGAGCATGCCCAATGAATGCAGTGATAGAAATATAACTGAAAGTCAAACTCATCACCGAACAAAGCTGATGTAATGTGAAGGACACGTCTCTACAAAGTGCCAACATTAGCTTCTCCCAGTAAAATCCACTTTAAAACCCTTCTCCTCACACACAAGTTCTTTAATAACAAGGTTAAAGGTCAACCCAACAGAGCGTTTCACTCTCACACTGCAGCCTTAGTCGTGGGTCCTACAGTTTTTGAAGTCGAGCTCTCAGCTTTCCTCTTCTGCTCCCAGTTTGGATCCATGAGCAGACTGTTGCTGACTGCTGATTTGGAGCTGCATAATAAAACTGAATTGAATTGAACATTATTCTATTTTGGACGAATTTAATGTCACTGTAACAATTTCTCCAAAAGCAAAAATCAAAACCTGTCAGAATGAACCAAAGAGGGCTGAACAGCTGGGAACACACTGAGAAATGAGCCAGGAAACAGTTTCCCTTCCACGGAACGACCACAGGCAAGACGCCTAAGAGACTGTGTGTGTGTGTGTGTGTGTGTGTGTGTGTGTG
>NW_005187592.1:102511-118186 GCF_000239375.1 Pundamilia nyererei
GCATTGTAATGAAGGAGCAGTAATAGACACTAAACATGGGATTGTGCAACGGTTGCAAAGGTTCTGCATAAATCTGGATTCTGCAGAATGGAAAAAGGGGAAACTGTATCCTTTCATTGCTTCCAAAATAAAGATACATTTTACAAAGCTGTGCAAATCAGTGCTAAAAATAGGCTCTTATTTTGATGTTTGTTCTATTCGTAGCAATGATCACGAAGATCACGATGACCGGGCAAGCAAACTAGTGAATGAGGATGAAGATGTGACGATGTGGTGACCATGAAACAGACAGGCTGCCATAGGCTGAGGGGACAGGTGACATCATTATCATTTGATGAACTGGTGAATTTATATCCATTCTTTTATGTAACATGAACATTTTGAACGTTTTCAGTTTTTATTAAAAAACCAAAACCAAAAAATGGGCCCTTTATCTGTCACGGCTGCTTTCTGTGTCTGAATGTGCTGGGGGAGCATCCAGACGCTTTCACAACAGCAAGCTCAGGAGACAGGAAGCTGGCTGCAGGGAGGAGGGTTCGAGGCCGGTGTGTGAGGCCATCCCACCTTACATGTCATTACCAACACAGAGGCCGAACAAGACCAACGGAAAAAGCCAGAGTCTTCATTTTTTGCCCCGATACACAAGTAATCCCACGATGTAACACATTTTTAAATACTAACATGCAGACGCATGCAGACCGGAAGGAACTGAATTCACAACAGTGTCCCTCAGACAGAGGTCAGGGTCAGAGGGCGATGCTGCGAGACATCAGATGCAAAGCAGTTTAAGAAGGTTCTGATGTCACGTGTCAGTGATTTTCAGGACGGGATTTTTTCATAAATTATTATTTTATTCTGATTATTCTTCTGATGAAATGATCCTACGTCTGTGAGAATGAAGCCAAGACAATCCTGAAGAAGCAGGTTTGGTCTTTTTTAAACTTAAATTCAGTTGTGACTGTTTATTGAAATGTCCTTGCTTCACCCTGTGAGGAGAAGTTGATTTATGTCGACTTGAGCTCCCAGAACATAAACTCCACAACAGTTGTTGTCTACAAGCTACAAGCAAAGTTAGCCTTGAGACCAGGGCTGATGCTCCTGCCTCAAGTCTTACTTCTGGATTCATATCTGCCTGGATCCTGTGCCCTGCTGACAGTGGACAGCTCACACAAAAAGCTGTGAAACTGAAGCTTTCATACATAAGGTTAAAAAATCTATATTGTTCTTATTTTATTCATTTATCATAAGTGTCGTTAGTCTCATGAGGGATTTAGAAACACGGGTGCAGTCACTTCATTTTAATACCAAGAGCGTTTTTTTCACGGTTAAATATGGATGAAATCAGCAGAAAACTGTGTGTCACAAACATCAGTGTGTCAGGTTGCATGATTGAAATATTCTCTTTATTTTGGGCCTTGAGAGGGTAAATCGGAGGTTGTGTTTTTAACCAAACCCCGGTCGTCGGTAAGTTAAATGTATTTATTTGGCACTTTTCACAGATACAAATCACAAAGTGCTTCACAATACAACCAGAAATATAAATAATAATATAAAACATTAATTGACTATGTGCACGTTAGCATATGCTACTTTCGGTGCAGAAACTCCTGTGGGGAGCTTTGTTTCCGGTGTCCTATTCGTGCCTGGTTTACGGTCCAAAACAAGTTAAGCAAATGAACGAATCAAGCAGCGATTTACGTTTCTATAGATGTCTCGGGCATTTACCCAATATATCTGTAAATGATGTTCATCGACTTGTCAATATTTTTCCCCGCGCCTCAGAGCAAAAGAGAAAAGGATTCAAATGTTATATTTCTCAGCTGTCCCTCGTTTATCGCGGGTGTTATGTTCTAAAAATAACCAGCGAGAGGTGAAATCAAGTAGCCCATTTTATTTTTTGACGGTACAAAACGTTTGGTGGACATCGTGGACATACAGCACTGCACTGCAGAGTCACACTGCTAGCATCGATGCAGCGATTCTGTACAGGAGAGACGGAGGAGATCGTCTGCAGCGATCAGGACACAATGTGATGTAAAAAAATAAGCAAACTTGCACTAAAAAATCTGCGAAACAGCGAGGTGAAAGGTGAACTGTGTTATAGCGAGGGACCGCTGTAATTTTGAAGGTAAGTCACAACATACCCTTCGTACATACTAATGTATAGAAACCGTTACCAGCAATCATTCATTTTTGTGTGACTTTTTTTCAGGGTTTGTTAACATGCTGTGTAGGTGTGTACTTGACGAGCTGATATCAACATAACAGGGAAACATCTGGTTTGACTGTTTTCACCTGTAGTTTGAATGCTGAACATTTGCCTGTTTAGATCATGAGACCAGTCACTACACAGAGATGTGCTTCTGAATGTGGACGATGTGTCTTCTGCTGCAGTGATGCAGTTCTGCTTGTGTTGAGTGATGTAAACAACTGATCGATCGAAACTCTTTAAACGTCAAAATTGATCATTAGATTTTTTATGACACAGCAGCGGTGAGCGTTCCCACCTTCTGCTCTTTGTAACTTAACGCCATCTTTCCGTTTCCGAGTTTTGGACATGATTTTGGAGGATATATCTTCGCAGTAGCGATTGACCGCAAAGTAAAGCTACCAGAAATGCACAACCCCACATCCGGTCTCAAACCAGGAAGTTAGCATTGTCTCGTGCACAGAGTCAATTAAAAGCTTGTTTGTACAGAAATGTCTTCAGCTGCTTTTTCAAAGAGTCGATGGAGTCTGTACAGCCTAAAGACAACAGAGGAGACTCCACAGCCTTGGTGCCCGGGACCAACAGTGACCTCTGACCTGACGACCTAAGTGCTCAGCAGGTCAGAGATAAACTGGGGAGCCTCACCGTGCAGAGCTCTAACAGATAAAACTACAATTTTAAAATGAAACCTAAAATTTACTGACAACCAATGAAGAGAAGCCAAAACTGGAGTAATGTGTGAGCTGTTGGTGCTGCAGCGTTCTGTACTGAAGGTCTGCTTTGGGTTGTAACACTAGTGAATAGCAGGTGGGCGGGGCTTCTCTGCTTCCAGTCAGAGATGACCATGACGAGGTCATGTACCCTGTCGCTGACATCCAGAAGCACTTTTGTTACTTTGTTTAATATGAGCACTGTACAGTGGATGTCCGTACTGGGAGGATGAGAGTGTGTTAGTGCTGTAATGTAAGGATAAAGGCCATTATCGCCATTTGTGGTCATAAATTTAAAAAACGTTTCTTTGTTTTTTCTGTCGTGTTGTACCAAACCCTGACTCACCAGTTGTCCTTCATATTAACTGTAACTGTTGTTACAGCGCTACTTTCTTTATTCATGAAAGCGAGTCACCCCAGCTGGCGCTCATCGTTTTCACTCTTTAGTTTGTTGACTGATCAGAAACAGTTCAGTGGATTCAGAGGGACGTAAACACAGCGTGCACGGCTGTGGCTCGCGATCTCACCTTGATGTTTCCTCCTCCAGGTGAATGGCTCACATTGTCCATGGAGCCCACTTTGGACTGAGCCTTTTCCCTAAAGTTCACTTTGTGAGACTCGATCTTCACATCGCCGCCTCCTGCAACACACACATGTACGCAGATGCAAGCTTGTGCAGTCACAGACAGCCTGTACTGCTGATGTATTGATTCATTGTTGTTGTTTTATGACTGCAAACTCAGAGCACACAGGTTTAGCTCACCAGGCTTGTGCTTAAGGTTGTCCTTGGAGCCCAGCTTTGACGTCACCTTACTGACGTCCACCTTCTTGTTGAGAATCTGCACCTGTTGAATGTCACAAATGTTTCTTCTTTAATCCACAGATTTGTGTAAAAAAGCTCGACTGGGGTTGAATAAAAGGACCAATCAGAAAAAAGAAACCTTCTAACGTCCTGATTATACTTTGAGTTACCAGCATCAGGACAAACAGCACGCTGAACAAACCGCATCTTCTAGTTTCTTCGTCCATGTTGTAGAAAAATGTTTTTTTGTGAAATATGTTTGTTCTGAACCCACGACAGAGACTAAAGGGAGGAGCTTGGCACAGCATCATTGCAGGAAACCAGAAACCCCAGATTTCTCTCAGTGATTTTGTCCTTACAGAACCAAGACAGCCAATCAGAGGGCAGAGGCTCCTGTTGGGTTGAGTAGGGTTTAGTAGGTTAGTGGGAGGGCGGGACAACACAAGACAACTTTAAGGAAGCGAGCGGGAGTGTGAAGCAGGTTCTGGGGAGGGGCTTGTACCTAAGCTTGGCCAGCATGCCAACAACTACAAAGCTGCATTTTCCAGCCAAGAGCAGCATTTACGTTACGAACATCGTCTTACATTTCTCTTCTTTACACTGTGCCTCTCTTACAGCATTTCATCTGTGGCCTTCCCTTCATTCGGGCTCTAAATATCAGACTAACTGGCCGGGACATGTGGGCTCTGGTTGTGGGCCAGACAGTACTTACATTCCCTCCACCAGGAACATGCTTCATATTGTCCTTGGAGCCCAAGCGAGATGTGACGTGGCTGAAGTCCAGCTTTTTGGAGACTATCTGAACCTATATGGACACAGCATAGCAGCAAGAGGGGAGCAGAGAAGAGCGAGGGAAAAGAGGGGAGGAGATGATAGAGGAGAGGTGAGGTAGAACAGAAGCAGAAACGAGAAGAGAAAGTGCAGGGAGGAAGAAGTCACCATCACAGGTAGGGTTAGAAAGGAAAGGATAGAAGGCGGAGCGAGGTTCTCTTTAGCTAAACATAGCCGGTCGTTCAGCATCGCTGCTGTTTAAATAAGATGGAAACAGAGCACCAGGAGAAAAGGACAGCTGAAGAGCACACCAAACCTGCTTTATGAAGCACACATGCAGCACAGCATACAGACGTGAACGTCTCGGACCCTCATTAAACTCTTTAAACGGAGACGCTGCCGTACACGTTGGTTAGCTGAACTAAACATACACCAAGAATTAAAACACACATATTATTTACAATACGTCAGGTTAGACTGCTAGACCCAACATACACATTCTGCATCCAAATGAGTTTAGTACGGTGGCCCTGAGAGGTCAAACACACCTTAACAAAACAACAGTAGACAGAAAAATGCAAAAGCTCATGAAACACAGCAGACGTCGAATAAAACACGTGAAAAATAGAAGAAATGCAGAAATAGCTAAAAACTAAATCACAAAGGAAAACAGAAGCGTTTCTGGGGACACGAGAAGTGACAAGCTAACAGGCTAACAAGCTAACAGGCTAACAGGCTAAAGGTCAACATGTATCTACAGTATTATATGAAACACATCGATAAAACACACCTGCACCTCCCTCACAGCACCGATGAGTCCTCTGCTTCTATTCAGCATGTTTGAATGTTACTTGTAATGAGTGCAGTTCATTTTGTTTTGTGTCCCAGAAACACTCGTGTTTTGTTTCTGATTTAATTTTAAGCTTTTGCTGCAGTTTTTCCTACAATTGTTGTTTTTTATTCAACTTGTGTTTTTTGGTGTTTTTCTATTTGTTTTGTCACCCTGACCTACAATAAGACGGAGACAAAAGAAGAAGAGCAACAAGCTGAAAAGTTGAAAGGTCCATAGATGACGTTTGTAGCTGTCTGGGTCCAGAACATAGTTTGGTTGCACTGCAGTCTGTGAGCTCAGTAAGCACGTTCCTGATGAATTTATGCTGTAAACATCTATTTTTAAAGTCCCACTAAACACAGCATGGTGTTCATGAGTAAATTATGATCAGTGGGTGGACCCACACTGGCCATGCCCATCGTTTATATACAGCCTAAGGTAATGATCACACGTACCAATCATGTGCGGGTGACTGTGTCCATGTGTGACTGATCTTTATCTGGACTTCAGTGACTCGGACGCCCGTTAACAGTTAACATTTAAATGAGTTAAGGTCAAAGAATAATTCGTGTGCTTCTGTCACTTTTGTAATGCAATGAACCTGAGAAAAATGCATTTAGACTCCCTGGATGGTGTATGGATCGTAACACGTTTGGAATCGAACGTTTTATTTTTGTCCACAAACTACAGATTTAGACTGGGAGAGCAGCGGCTTGCTTCAAACAGCTTCTCTGCATTGTGTTAACTCACAAGCTGCTTCAAACCCCAGGCCAGGGTTAATTATCTTGGTTAATTAATGAGCAGAGGGTTCAAATTTAATTACAAATTAACCATAAATAATCCGATAACTAATTTCCCCACAGACACGTCTGATGCCCGTGTTGAGAGAGAGAACAGGAGGCGTGTGCAATTTCAAGAGCCTCCAGTATACTGGCTAGCCTGCTCTTGTGCTCTCACTGGGTCGAGTTAATAAAAAAACAACAGAAATGAGAAGCAGAGAAAGGCAACCGGAAAATATATCAACAGAAAAGAGGGTCATGGTGGGAGGATGGAGAGGGAACTCACTTTGCCCTGGCTGCTCTCTTTGGAGGTGAAACCCCTGCTCTGAGAGGAAGGAGGCACCTGGGGAGACAAGTCCACACAGGGTCAACAACAACACCTCGTTAAAAAACACAGGAGGACGAGGTCAGAGTGCAGAGATTGTTTGGAAGCACAGCGGTGAAGGTAAGGAGTGAGGGGACAAAAGAAGGAGGGGAGCGAGGAAGAGTGGAGAGCGCATGCACAAGCAGAACCCGATCAACCCCATCGACTCCACAGTACTCAGTGCTCTGCTGTTTACACCATCGGACTGTGAAACCAGGGCAACAACAGAACCAATGAATGAAATGGCATTTTTAAAATGATCATTTAAGGTTAATTTTCTGTGTTACTGCAAATTAATCAGCTTTTGTCCATCAAGTAAATGTTAGACTTCCTGTAGCAACGACCCCTGATCTCATATCTTAGCTGTTATTTTATTGACATTCACAGAAAACTACACGAGACCAGTGTCGTAAACCTTTTCAACATCCATCCTCTTTCTAAAGAGCCTTGATGGAAGTTGTGTGTCTACAATGACAGTAGATGTACATGCAGAGGAAATCCCACGCAAAAAAGAGAAGAAGCAGAACTATGGAGACCATTTTACTTCAGTGAGTGAGCTGATAGGCTTTAGTGGGTTGGACAGGTAGGAACCCACAAGAGGTCAGCGTCAGACGTGAAATCAGAGTTGCACAGTCCACTTCCTGTTAGTCCATGTGCAGTCGGTGTCAGAGAGCACATGCCACACTCATACAGCGGTGAAGACCTACCTTCCCTCCTCCGGGCTGGTGCTTCATGTTGTCCGTAGAGCCGATCTTGGAGCGGACGTTGCGGACATCGGGAGCTGTGGCGGGGCGAGCTGTGCTCCGGGAAGCGGTGGTCGCTGTGGTTGAAGAGGCGGCCCGCGGGGCGCGGGGCACCGGGGGCTTCTTCTCTGGCCCCGTGCCTGCGGCGGAGGATGTCGTTGCTGGTTTGGCTGCTGTGGTTCGTGTGCGGGAGGCAGTGGTGGTGGTGGTGGAGGCAGTGCTGCGGGTGGTGGTGGTCTTAGGCTTGCTTGAGTCAGCTAAAGGGAGAAAATAATTATACAGAGCTTTATAGATCTCTCTGGAGTTATGATCGCAGCTTTTTCAAACCAGACTTAGAAAAAAAAAGAGGGTAAAACAGCAAAATAAAATATGGTGGGCATGCATATCCAAGGCAGGAGCCCTCGGACGACACAAACCACTCCACCACGTTAGGTAGCGATTCAGCCTGTGGTGGTGAAGAGAGAGCTGAGAGTGAAAGCAAAGCTCCCACTTTACCTGTCGATCTACGGCCCTACCCTCACCTACGGTCACCAGCTGTGGGTAGTGACCAGAAGGATGAGATCGTGGGTACTCTCCCTTACAGATGGGTGAGAGGGTGAGAAGTTCAACCATCTGGGAGGGCTCAACTGGAAAGGAGCCAGTTGAGGTGGTTCGAGCATCTGACGAGGTGACCCTGAATTTCTGAGCAGCAGTGTATAAATACTGCTACAAGCCGACTTCCTGTCTTTATTGTAAGCTAGGATAATCACCTCTGGCTTTATATTTAATGCACAGCTCTTAATGTAAAGCTCTTGGTTATTTCCAATGATGTTAAACTCTCTGTTAAGCATCTTAAAGACGCGTTTTCAGGAAGACTAAGAGTTTCGACATTATTGCTCCGCGTCTTCTCAAAGATGCATGAGGGGTAACAACAAACACACAACGCTGCCCGTTATCAACCTTAGCATAAAAACCTAAAATTAACATTACAGAAAAATATACAGCGGTGCAAAAACCCCGTCTGCATCCTTTTCTCTGGTACAGAGGCACCACACGTATCTTTGAAGTGAGGGAGAGGCACTTTTAAAGGGGAGATATTCAAACACCATTGATTTCAGTGCTGTAATCCTCTCTGAGTAAAGACACTTTAGCTCCAGCATCCTAAGCCAGCCTGCACTGATGCAGTGCAACATTTGCACCAATTCAAATCTGTCAGTTCACACACTTTGGGCTGGACTGTATGCCAACTCTTTTTTCAGAGCGCTGAGGCATCCTGGACCACGTGTCCTGCTGTCAGTCCTCCCCGAGAGCCTGTCGGATATCTCCGGCTCCCGTTAAGACATATTTAACGGAGGAAATCCTCCCCCTCGCCTTCATGTTTCTAAAGAGTAATTTGACTTCCTGCATGAACCCTGGCAGCTTAGACGAGCTGAGGCTGCATCAGCAAAGAGCTGCAAACTCCTGTCAACAGCAAGGGGACAGTAATCCACAGGCTGCTGCGGTGAAGGTTTTTAACTCTCCAGAGCCTTTCAGCAGTAAAGCCTCCCTCTGCATAAGCCTGCCCAGCATTGTCACGGTCGGACACAATGAGTGCGTTCTGGTGTCGCAGTCCTGCTGACAGCTCTCCTGATGCCAAAACAAACTCTGTCAACAGCAGGAGAAAAGCCACAAACGCACAGAAGAGACAGACTGAGGCGAAGTGAGGAGAGGATTACAGAGAAGAAGAAACAGGAGAGAAACATATGCAAAGAGACGGCACAGATGGGAGGGGGCACTGCGAGTACCACGGGATCCTTTCCCTCATCACATCAATACCAACTGCAATACAGCTGTCTGTATCTACACTGGACTGTGCAGCACTTTAACTAAAGTATTGTCCCATCTTGAGAACAGAACATGCACCACAGCGTCGACCCCCGAGCGGTCGAGCTGTACACAGTGGCTTCAGTACACCTGTTCAACAGCTTGTTAATGCAGATAACTAACTGAAAGCACTTAGCCAAGCAGGTATGGTCAAGATGACCAGCTGAAGTTTAAACTGAGAATCAGAATGTGGAGAAAAATGATCGACTGTGACCTTGAACCTGGCTGTCGGTGCCAGACGGGTTGGCCTTTATAGAGACCGGTCTGAAAAATGCAGAAGACCACACCTCATGTCAGCAACGAACACAAAACAGAGGCTACAGTTCACACGAGCTCACAAACAGACTGTACAACAACCTGGTGTGATGAGCCTGAGAAGGGTCAGGATTAAACTACAGGTGTACACAGCATCAAAGGTCGGATCCATACGTATCAGCGGTTCACAGCTGAAGCACATTCTGCTCTTCGCGTTAGCTTTCTGAGCTGGATGTGGAGCAGGAGATCTGTATGATGCTGTCGTCTAAAAAAGGACAAAGCCCTCTGAGGAGCGTTTCCAGCTGAACCTTGTTGAATCTGTGCCATAAAGAGTTAAAGTGCTGTAACCCAAACAGAACCCGAGCCCGTACTCGCTGCACTCAGCTGATTAGTGGGCGTGTTTTACTCGTCTGTGCCACGTGTCAGAAGACTCGGTAGCTCTAAGGTGGCACAGGCAGACTCTCACTGCACACATATATATAAGTGTGGCCACGGAGAGTTCTGCTCAACCCCAGCACACCTGAGTCCTCATGCTTTATTTCCTCCAACAGTCCTAACTGCATGCACTTCATTGTGACTCCGTCTTAGTCTATTTTTACCTTCTTTAGCTTTAATACTTGTTTTGTTTGTTTACCATATGTTTTTGTTGCACTAATGTAAGTTGACCTTGAGGGTCTTTAAAGGTGCCTATAAATAAACTGTATTATTATTATTATTATTATTAAACGTATTATCTGCAAGTCTTAGAATGACCGAGCCACAAACATGTGCTTACACATGTACTAACAAAGGAAAACAAGCAGACTACACGCAGGCGTCTGAGCCAGCCCGAGAGAATAGAACTAATACTCTGAGCGAGGCCTAATGAAACTGCTCTGCTCGTAGTAACGACAAAGTCGAAGTCTAATAAGGTCGGACACTGTAGTGGTTTCTACCTGTCGAAGTCCTCGGGGCGCTGGGTTTCTTCTCCTCTCCTGGTTTGCTGTCTGTCTTAGAGGCTAAAAAGAAAATGTTTAAACCTTTGTCAGTAGTGTAATTTATCAACACAATAAATAAACAGAGTGTAAAGAAAGCCACACACATACCCAGAGGCTTTCTGGCTGCAGCAGTGGTAGTGGTGCGAGTAGATCCTGCCGTGCGCACTGGTGCAGTGGTTTTACTGGCTGCTGTGGCAGCAGACGTGTTTCTGCTGGCTGAACCGGTTTGATTTGAGGCAGCAGTGCTGGACTTTGTCACTAGGGGGCGCTTCTCTGTTGTTGTCTGAAAAGAAAGAGAAAAATAAATCTGGGCGAGGTAATATGTCATCCAGGAAGAGAGAGAAGAAACGAATGAATATGGGCAAGCATCTGCAGAGGGATATCAAATCAACAAAACAGGCAGCAGCAAATTAGGTCACAAAGCATCTTCAGTGTGCCTGGATGTTGTGATCAGTCCAGGCAAATGTTCGCTGGCCTCACTGAGATACTCAGGTCAAAGATTTTGCCCCGATTGGCGGAAGATATGGACCCAAAGCCCTCAACGATGATTACACATTTCACTCAGCAGCGTGTTTGCCTCTTGTAACCCTCAGAGCAGGCTAACCTTCACATTCAGCCGAGCCGTCCTGCAACATGAGTCACCCTGCACCCCTGCAGCTCCATCAGGGCTGCTAATATGTTGTTGGTGCAACGGTGTTTACCTTTAAGGAGCTCAGCAGAAGAGGCTGACAGAAGGTTCACTGCACTTTTTGGGGAACAAGGCATTAAAGCGGACAAGCCAATTAATAAATAGAACTTTTTATTCTATTTTATTGCCAACTCACAACAACATTTGACCCGAGGTGCTTTATATTGTAAGGTAAAGACCCTACAATAATACAAAAGGCCAACAATCATATGAGCCCCTATGAGCAGCACTTGGTGACAGTGGGAAGGAAAAACTCCCTTTTAACAGGAAGAACCCTCCAGCAGTCCCAGGCTCAGGGAGGGGCGGGGCCATTAGCCATGAAAGGTTAGTGTCACATCTTCGTCCTGACATAATATCAGTTCCATATACAGACAAACTAATTCTTATAACTGCATGTTTGCAGCTCCTGCGGTGGATAAAAACCAATATCTGCATAGTTATTATAAAAACCACTCGTGTGTTTGTCTGAATTCAACACATTTTCATATAACACACACGGCTACAGTAACACACTCCTGTTCATTCAAACCAGAGGCACAGCTAAATGTTTCAGCGTGTTTAACCCTCTTGGCTTTTTCCTGCATTTCCAGCTCACAAACTTTACATGCATTTACATTTTCACCGTCTCTGTGAGCCTGTGCACGCAAACACCAGATGGCAAAGATTCATGACCAAGGGGGAAACAGACGGTTGTTAGAAACTCCGCTGATCCTAACTTTAGTTAGAAAAAGCTGAAGAAGTAAGAAATCTGTTGTCCTGATCGATGTGGATGAGGTTTAATAAAATCACTTCAAAACATAAGGAGGACTCATTGTGATGACGTCAATCGTGCAGCTCTGTGTAACTGAGCAGGCTGCTGCCGCTGACCGCTTCCTGTTAGCTAAAACTTACCTTGGGTTTAAGCTCACGTGTCGTGCTGGTGGAGGATGATGTGAGGCGGCTGGCAGAAGTGGTGGAGGGTCGCTTAGACCCTGCAGCTGTTGTGGAAGGTGCTTTAGCTGTGGTTGTTTTTTTGTCTGTAGTGTGGGGGGTGGAGGTGGCGACAGAGGATACGGGACGCTTGGTCAGGCCTGGAGCAGGACCAGCAGCACCTGCAGTGCTCGGGCGCATTTTGGCAGCTGCGCTTGGTTTGGTTGCCCCAGCAGCAGGCTGCGATGCAGGACCGACACGCAGGAGATGGATGGATGATGGATGGAGGGTAAAACCAAGGAAACCAAGGAAAATGGATAAAATTAACAAAAATGGATGGTAACAGGAGCAGGGTCAAGCAGCACAAGCAGCAATTACATCACAAAGTCACAAAAAGTGAGAACAAAAAAACAGAAAACAAAAACAACTAACACTTAGCATTCACTCTGTCGCTTCAAGGCAGTAAACAAACACAAGCAGGACAGACGCTTAGGCAGCATGCACGCTCGGTTTTTAAAATGCGCTCATGCCATCCTGTCCGCTCCCACGCTGCGCGTCTCAGATGCTTTCAGCCATCATGTCCGTATTCAGCCTGATGTTTATTAGCAGTTTGGATGATTTATGATGTAAGATGCTAACTGCTGTGAAATCGTACACTGCTATCATTTCGACTTGTTACCGCATTACTGTAGCGTGCCAACATTTAGGTATTACATTTGAAATTCCACCCTGAGTGGGGCGTTACCCTCGCTGTGATACTAAAACAGTGTTTTATCAGAATGATCCTAAGCATACGTCAAAGCAACATTTCACTCTTACACCTTCCACTGATCCCTACCTTGGTCTTCCTGTCTGCCAGCTCTTTGCTTGGTGTTGAAATGCTTCCATTGGCTGAGGGTTTGGTAGGTTTCTTCGCCTTGTCTCCGTCTGCCTTTGCAGCCTTGTCCTTCTTCTCGTCTTTCTTCTCAACCGTCTTTTTGTCTTCCTGCGTTTTGTCCGGCTTCTCTTCCTTCTGTGTTGTTTTTTCCACCGGCTTCTCAGACGGCTTCATCGCCTCATCCACTTTCTCCGTCTTCTTGGCCTCGCCTGCGTCAGCCTTTTCTGTCTTGGCGTCTTCCAGCTCCGCTGTCGCCTTTGTCTCCGTGTCGGCCTTCTTCTCTGTCTGGTCACAGCTGGTCTCGAGCTTGACGGATGTCGGCTGTTGCTCTGGGGTCTTTTCCACTTTGTTGATGTGCTGCTCTTTGCCGTCCTTCATTTCTGTGATCTCGGGCTTCTCTGTGGTCTTGTTCTCTGCTTTGTCCTCCACTTTGGACACTTTGGACTTGTCATTTTGTGCAATTTTGTCCACATTCTGTGCTTTCTCGACGTCAGACTCCAGCTTTTCTGTAGCCTCCACTTTTTCTTCTTTCTCTGTCTTCTCTGCTTTATTTATCTCTGACTTGTCTGACAATTCTTCTGCTTTCACGTCATCCTCTTTCTCGGGCTTTTGTTGCACAGACGGCACTTTCTCTGTTTCCATCTCTTTTTCAGGCTCCCTTTGTTTTTCATCCACCTTTTCTATCAGATTTTCTGCCTCCTTTTGATTTCTATCCACCTTCTCTTCCCGTTTCTCTGCCTCCTTCATTTTGTCTTTTTCTCCCTCTTCCTCCACCTTAACCGGACTCTCACTGCTCGTGAACTCAACCTTTACACTCTTCTGCTCGACTTTATCCACAGGGTCAAACAGGTCCACCTTCTTCACACTCTCCTCCTTCTTCTCCTCCTTCTTCTCTGTCATTTCTGATTTTACTGAAAAGAAAAATGACAAAAATGTTTTTTTTAAATAAAATGAGAGTCAATAATAGCAGAGTTCATTCAGACAGTTACGCAGTCCCACAAGAACAAGCTCCGGCTCAGGACAGAAACCAGGAATTCACCACAGACTGCAGGCTCATGTAAATCTGTCCACAGCGCATAAAGAGAACCAACAAACATCTCTGCTGTTGGTTCAAAGCTGCAGCTTCTCACTGAATCCTCCGGCCACACCGACACAGAGATCACAGTAAATACTGTAGAACAAAAGAAATCTGTTTTTAACTTTAGTGCTGGTTTACTCTTACTGGACAAACTGGACGAAAGCACAAAAATATGTGATTTGATTCCACGACACAAGCTCTGAGGGAAGTGAGCCTCTTACACAAGTTAAAATAAAAACTGAACTCCAGCTTTTAAGTTCACTGGTGAGGAAGTTACTGTGTTTATGAACAAAACATGAAAAGAGAAGCAAACATGCATCTGAAAACCGACTTCACTGAGCAGTAAAAACAAACTCATTCACGGGTTTAGATTTTTGAAGCACTCTGTAGTTGGTTTTTCAGTCTCTCTGTATTTCTCAGTCTTGAGCTTCCCTGTCTGTTTATGTGTGTTTCACGGGTTATAGTAACTTCCTGTTTTATTTTGACAGTAGCCTTTAATTGTGCATTCTGTTTCACTTCCTGTCTTTGCTCTTTTCCTGGCCTTGTGATTGTCTCGTCTGTTACTCTGCTCTGTGCTCCCCGACTATCATTGTGTCAGCTTATCCAACCTGTCCTGCGTTTCCCTCCTATCAGCTTCCAGTGGATTCATCTTTAAAGGGAATTTTCATTGGGAAGTGACTTTTTCAAAAAGCTAATATATGTAGAATTTCCAGTTTTACACCTTCCCACCTGTTGTGCCAGTCCTTCACAGTCCACCACCAGCAAATGAACATTTTGAAAAGGTTCATAAACGGAAGCTTTTGTTTTAAAGACAGATCTCTTTTCTAAGTTTGGTTAAAAAACAAAATCTTAGGTCTGTTTGTTTGATATGTTATTTTTGTTTAAGCGTTCGACAGACAAAATTAACCCCAGCCAAAATGTAAAGGCAACAGGAAAACTTATGAACTGAAAACGTTCAAACTGAACTTGTGAACGTGGAGCAGACTGCAGATCTGGAGATGTTGCTTTCCCTCACGCTCACTCGCTACAATGAAACATGTGCATCATTTGTCCTCCAGTGATGATGACCCAACAGTGCGGTGAACCGAGTCCCATCAGAGCCGCTCACTCTGTGTCCCAGCTAAGGAGCTGGATCCCTTCATGTCCACATTTATGAAATGAACATGACATAACTGATTCAGTCCTGCCCTCCAACCTCCTGTGGAGGACAGAAGCGATGCTGTGCAGACGTCACGATCCATTAAAGAATATTGCATATTATATCAGTTCCCTGTACTCACAAAATGACTGTTTAATTATTATTTTATATGCTCACAATCAATGTTGACACCAGATAGGAATGAAGCTTGATATAAAATGTGTTTTCTCATGTAAATGCATTAATCCTTTAACAGGCCACAGTCATCCATGAGCAGCATAAAGAGCAGCCGTCATGCTGAAGCCATTGTGACTGAATTTCAGCCACAGATGGTTGTCAGATGGAGCACGCTTGTGTTTTATAGGCAATTCATGAAGAAATGTCACATCATTTAGGCTAATGGGGAGATAATGAGTCATCTTGATTATTCAGGAGCCATAAGTAGCTCATTTGTCAGCATGTAGAGACCTGAGTGTGGAGGGACTAGGCCTGATCTGTGTCTATCTCTGACTAGAACAGGAGCTGGCACAGAGTAAGGTCACCAGTGGGATTTTATGGGACAGCCAAGCGGCAGACGGTTGGCCTACAGAGACGATGGGCTTACAGGGGGAGGAGCTTGTTTCAGACAGGATGAAACGAGGCTGCACTGACACCCAGGAAAGGAAACATAAGGAATATATTAAACTGGGGCTACGTCCACA
>NW_005187592.1:118555-125754 GCF_000239375.1 Pundamilia nyererei
CTGCGTTTTCTCCGTTTTCCTCGTCCACACAAAAATGCAAAAACGGAGTTTTCAAAAATATCCACCCTGGCCGGAGTTTTTAAAAATCTCCGTTTTCAGTGACCAAAAACGCCGTTTACGTGTGGACGAAAGGTGCAAACGCATAGAAAAATCTGTGTTTTCAAAAATACCCGAGTACGTGTGGACGTAGTCTGGGAATCATGCAAAGCTAGGCGATGTAATCTAGTGGAGTCCAAGAAAGAGTTTTGGTGCCGGAAAAGCAAAATAGTCTCCTCAAAAAAAGGGAAAACCCCAAAATACGGACTTAACCTGTTAGCAGTCGGACGTACCGCCCACGGTACATTGGATGGTTTAGGGGACTAATTGGACTGCTAAGGGGTTAAATTAAGGACACATAGTGCACTCAACAAACACAGGCTGTTCAGCTTTGGGGTGAACAGACTGACAGGGAAAGTTCACACGACACGCAACTACTCAGGCCTGGGACTGCACACAGCAGAGCCAGTGAACGTAAAGAGGTGATTATACACAACTGAAAGCTGAGCTATGATAACAAGAGAAGAACAAACCAAAGTCTATTTTCTATACAGCAAACAACGAGCAACTCAGGAGATCAACCCGAGCCCCCAATTAGAGCAGAAATGTGATCCGTCTCACAGCTGTGGTGAAAATGGCTTCATTTAATCAGCCAGCAGGAGGTGACTCCCAGCCCACGCTCCCACAGCCCACTGTGTGAGACTCTCCCACAGGAGGCCTCAGTCGATTTCATTTATTTCTGCTGATTGTGCCATAGTTAGTCACTATTTCACTGTTGTCGCCACAGCAGACAGAACACTGCTGGATACAAATGACTGTAGGCACAGACAGAAGTGCTGACAGGACACAGAAAAGCATGGTTGTAGGATTTCAGTCTACTTCAGTACCCGAAGTGTTCTCGTTCTTTTCTGTGCTCGTGCAGACTGTTGTTGTGATTTAGCTCGATAAAACTGAACTGACCTGAAAAATGAGGAAAAACAAACCAAAACAAAAAAAACAACGGTAACGGGGCGGCCATTTTGGCTCCTTTAACTGCTGTGCTTGTTTCGGTTTCACAGATGCGTGCTGTATGGTAGGACGCTGCATTGTGTATCAGGCCCAGCTCCTGCAGTAGAACAGTGAGTTTTTCCTACGTTGCACGGCCCCAGCTTGCAACAACCTGCTTTATTAGCAACGCTGCAGAGGTACCAGGATGCCCGCAGTTTGTTTTTACTCTTGTATGAACCACGGCTCGGGACAACAGAACAATGAGCATCTGGGTGCAGTGAGCCAATTTATCTGAAGGTTTCATTAACATAATGATAACACTTATAGCTCATTAAGGGCCGTTAAGCTTAGACTCTCCTGAAAGGAACTGACTCGACTCAAACCTTTTTCCTCTGGCCTTATTAATATGATAAAATATGCCCACTCCAGTCTCTTAAAACGAGTCAGTGTCTGAATTTCAAAGAGAAGAGTAAAAACAGAAACGTCTGACACGTGGAAAGCACTAACTGGGACTTATCTGCATGGCATTTTTATGCACAAATTGCCTTACTGGGAAAATTTCCACCGGGCTCTTTGGACTTTGGATACTGACCTAACATGCACGGTTCATGAAGGTTCATAAAGGTTCATGAAGGTTTCTTACCTTCAGAAGTTAAAGATAAGATGCTTTCGATTTTACACTCCGTAATCAATCTTTGGCTCAGGATGAAATTGTGTTAATAACCGAGGCTTCAGCCATTAATAAACGATTCAGGATTAATGTGTAAAGCCGTCCTTTTGCTCCTCAAGTGGATTATGTAAATCAGCTCTTTCAGATGCCACCTCATTAAAACTCCCTGCTCCACCTCACTACTCAGCACAAGCTCAGTGGCTGAGAGATCGTCAACAATGGTTTTAGTGTTGTGTTCGGCCTTTTGGTAGAAAACACGCTGTGGAGTTGTAGCAGCACAGAAAACAGACTTTGTGATTTACTGTCCTCTGTGTTACTCTGCAACATTTGGGCCTCACAAGAGTCCAGGCTAACACCACTTAATCAATGAACACTGTGTGCACTTGGCTTTAACTCCTTTACAGGCTTGCAGCATAACCACTGCGTGTTACATTAGCGTAGGTTAACTGTTGGCATAAATGAGGTTGCTCTCACATCCTGTCACTTGCAGTCAAGGACCTGCTTGAAATCATTTCTTATGGCATACAAAAGTTTGCTTGTTTATGCACATATGACACGGAAGAGGAACAACTGCAGTTCCTCTAACCACCACCTGTGAAAGTGGAGTCAATGCTAATGCTAATAAAGAATTTAGCACTCCATCCTCTGGTCTAAATATCGTCACTACTGCCTCATTTAACAATAAATAAATAAATAAATGCTGGTGGCCACCTGTGCTACCCCCAGCCTCCTGGCCCATATGGAAATGAAACAGAAAAAGCTTGTGAAAGACTTGCATCAGCTTTAGCTTGCTTCATATAGTGAATCATAGAAGGCTTATCCAAACATACAAGTTTCATTTATATCATTTTTCTAGGGATCTTATATCTGTTTTCACTCTTGTGTGCTTTTCATACAAGTTTCACACAAGACACATACAAACTTTATAAGATTTATATATATCTTTTCCATATGGGGGTATTAATTTGAAAATCTTAGATTACTTCCTTCTTCAGTTATTGCATCGAGGTCTAGGTCACTGACATTAAAAGAAGGGGTAAAATAACCAAACTAAACAAAAAGCACATGGTAGCAACAACACTACGGTCACGACGGTATTACTAAATGTGAAAACGGGTTTCTTTGTTATTGTTTCTTTTTTATCCTGGTAAAAGAAAAATTATACTAAATTTGGACACAATGTTTGTGTTTTGACTGAGTTGTGACAGCTTTCTCCAGATTGGATGCCCCTTACAAAAGAACATTTGAACAGGAAGTAGGAGGGGCTTCTGTACTCTCACTGACATCATTCAGAGCTTTTGGCTCACTGCCAGCTGACATCATTATGTAACAACCACCCCAACCGGTGGCAGCAGATGGCCCCGCCCCTCCCTGAGCCTGGTTCTGCTGGAGGTTTCTTCCTGTTAAAAGGGAGTTTTTCCTTCCCACTGTCGCCAAAGTGCTTGTTGAGTTTTTCTCTGTATGTATTATTGTAGGGTCTACCTCACAATATAAAGCACCTTGAGGTGTTGCTGTGATTTTGTGCTGTATAAATAAAATTGAATTGTAATGTTCAATGCAACTGTATAATGTACTTTCAGAAAAGCCTTTATAAATGTGGCCATGTTTGCGCCTCCAGCACTTAGCACCACTAATTGGTTCAAGTTAAAGTTGTAGTTATGTATTTTGAACTGCATGATTGATTTTCCAAACTGAGATGCTGTAAGACTGAGCTCAGTTTCTTTGGACACTAAGCTTCTGAGGTTGTCCAAAAGCAGCAACAATAACAACTACTAATAAAAACGACATAATAAAAGCTATCTGATCTCTGGGGGAGGGGTGTGAGTCTGTGTTATCAAAGACGTGCTTTTCCTGTAAATGCTTTTAGCGCCATGCTTTTAACATGATCGGGTCGAGTTGCACTGGAGACTCCATGGAACCATTTGCTCGATGCTTGGGGCCATATTTCTGCCACAAGGGGATCAAAAAATAAATCTTTCTTCTTTTTAAATTCCTTCCCATCTTCATATTCTATACATCTTCCCCATCCTCGCATCCCAGACCTTACTGTCTAAATCCTTTACTTCCTGTTCTTCGTCAGGGCTGAACTCACTCGTTTGTATCACTGTCACCATGCATTTTGCCTTGTTGCCTGTTCCCTTTCCCAACCCCCTTTCATCTTTTTCCGTATGAAATCTGTTCATCGTCACCCCGATGACCCCTCCACAGAGATGGAGCTATGACCAAGCTGCAGCTCAATGCAGATTTGCGGTTAATACAATAGAGATTCATGCACTTCCCTGAAATACAGAATCACAAAAAACAAAAAGAATCTTTGAAAGTAAAGCGATTTTTCTAAGTTTAGATATCTCCATGACCTTGGTAAACCAAAACAAACAGATGCATACAACACACAACCTGTAGCTAAATGACTCTGGAATTCAGGGGGTGCAGAGAAATAAACATTACTGGCCTACATTGGCCTGGCTGGAAGCCTCTGCCACTCTCTGGGCCAGCAGCAGCAGAGAGCAGAAGAAGAAGCCACAGAGAGAAAAAGCAGAAAAAGCAAAGGAGAGACTTGTTAAACGCCCCACCCTGATGGTCCAAGTTTCAAAGTTTGTGACCCCGTTTTGGTGACGGTCATCTTTGGACATGACGGTGACCTGCTTTCAGCCATCTTGGCTGTGCCGGCCCTCACCGGGAATCTAATGAGCATTCAAAGTAACAGAAACAGAGGAGAAAGCGCTAGAACGAGATGGAGAGCGTGATGGAAGCACAGAGAACGAGAGGAAATGAGTCTGGACAAAGACAGAACAACCATCAGTTTTAACAAGCTGTGCTATATCCCGACCCCGAATCCCAGTGTCAGCCGGAGGGAACGCTGCTACACAACCTCTCCCTGCAAGCTCATTGTGCTGCATTAGCACGAGCACATCCACTTACACGTACAGGTAGCCAGACGGGGGAAATTCAAAGCTCGATACCTGTTGTTTCAAGCACTGACACACTCATTTCTTTTCTTCACTCACTCCACGCACAACAATTGTAGCTAAAATACGCACTGTGTGCTTGACCAACACAACCAGACAGATGCTACCATCGTGGAATTTTAATGAGCCCATGTGGGGTGCGAGGGGTAGCTGCTCCCACTGCTGTCGACTTTTCTCAGCTTTTCGTTCTCTTTTGTTGCTCCCCATCTCTTTCCCGTCTGGCACTCTCCCTATTCGTCTGGCTCGGCAGCTTCCCCCGGAGCCATTCACGAGCTCAGATCCTTCTACTACAGTAACATTCAAGGAAGCCATGCTGTCTGATTCACGGCAGTCTGACAGAAGACAACTTGATCAAGATGTCAACCTGCTAATTTTCTTGCTTGTTTTCTACTCTCCATTTCAGCTGCTGCATTCTCCAGCCATGCATACTTTACCTCTTTGAAAATGACAACAATGAACAGATAGCCAAAAAACCTATATAGCTATATATTAGACGTTTACATCCATGACACTGTATTAACATAGCACCAGTTTAACAGAACTAAGTTTTCTCATTTGACAGATCTGCCACTGGTCTTTTAAAACTGGTATTAAAAGACAAGACTGGTGTCCACCTACCATCCACTGTCATGAAGGGGTTAGTGCTGGAGTTCAGGCAGAGGCTGCTATAGACACCAGTGTCAAGGTCATCATCGTCATCAATGTCCTGTGCCTTTGTTGATATGTTTCCAACTCTAAAGGTTAAATCTGCACCAGTGTTCAGTTCAGCATCCTCTTTATTCCCATCAAACTCTACAGTCTTGTTAGAATTAGCAGCTTTCTCATCACTGTGTGAGCTTAGAGCTTCAGCAGATCCAGCGTTCAAGCTGCTGAACCCCTTGGGACTGAGGGGCACTGGAAGCACAATGCCCCCTGCCTCTTTCTCCATCCCAAAACCCTCCACTGGGGCCTCTAATGGAGAGAGTGGGAAGCCAGCGCTGCCATCCCTCAAAGGAGGAAATGGGGAGAGGCAGAGGCGGGGTTCGGGTGGGGATTGCCGTAGGTCGATATGTGTGGCACCAGCTGCTGAGAGCGTGGGGGGAGGGGGCTGATCTTCGGCAACAGTTAGCGAGCGTTTCATGGAGTGCGGTGAGCGACGAAGACAGCTTAAAGGTGACGCCACCTGGTCCAGCCCTGCCTCGTCGCCACAGGGGTATTTATCAGGGAGCTGTAGACTGGTGGGTACCGACAGGTGGGAACATTCAGACATTGCTCGCCTCATGGCCTTCCTCTGCTGCTCAGCTCGCCCAATAAAACAGGGCGCCAACTCCTCCTCTTCTTCCATCTCCTCCTCACTGTTGTCCACTGAGGAGCCCTTTGACAACTGTTGAGCTCCCGAGGCTACACCGGCTCCAGCCACATTCTCATCCGCCCTCTCCAAGTGGTTGTCTCTGACTACTCCTATGACGCAGTAGTTGGGGGCCACCTGGGGCATGGCAACTTTTGTGCTTGATTCGGCAAAACATGAGCTGTTCCAGTGATCGGACGGAGAGTCTCCATCTACTGGAGAAGCCTCTGTCAATGAGGCTCCTACTGAGTGGGGAGGCACTGCACTAGTAGGCGATGGCAGCTCCATACACCTGGCTGGAGATCCAGGAACTGGTGGTAGAGGGACCCTGCCACCAGATCCCATGGCAGAGGGCAGTCTTCCTGGGGAGGCTGGGGAGGGGGATGGCGAGGAGGAAAGAGGGCTGTCCGGGCTGTCCCCTGCACTGCCCAGGGAAGCATTGCCCATCGAAGTGCTTCCCGACATGCCCCCAACTCTGACCGGCACCTTCAGCTCTGCGTCCATGCCACCTCTGTCTGGACGCTCAAAGAAGCAAAGCTTGTCTTCATCTGTGAGTCCGTCTGAAGCCATAGGTCTGTCGCCTACCACCAAGCCCCTCGGGGTACCCGTGTCCTTGGCTGTGGGGTGCTGCCAATCCCAGCTCTGAGCTGGCACGCTGGGCGACAGGGACGGCACCTTGCACAGCTCACTGTACTCTGAGAAAGGAGAGCCAGGCTGCTGATCAGAGAGAGAAGACATGCTGTCTCTCTATTCTCTCCCCTTTCTTTGTTTCCAAGCCTGCAGCTGTCTCAGGTGTCTAAGAGGTAATCTCTACCACTCCGGCTGTCTCGCTCTCTTTCCTTTGTTGTCTTGTGCTGTTGCCGTTTTGCGCTCTGCAACTCCAGGTGTGTGTCTGTGTGTCTCCACACTGAAGTCAAACACACACTGAGGCTGAACTGGATGTGCCGCTCTCTCCCCTGCTCCCTCTCTCTCTCTGGTTCTCTCACTCATTATTGGAGCTGTCATGTGACCCAGTTGTGGAAGTCAATTGGCTATAGCCAGCTGCCGGAACCCGCCCACTGTGGTGGAGTGAGTAAGCCCCCTCCCATCTACTTTTCTTTTTCACTCTTTTCCCCCTCTAGACCCCTCTCTGTTATTCTGTCTCTTGGCAAAAAGTACAACGTGCACACACACACACACACACACACACACACACACACACACACACACA